>NW_027141218.1:0-300000 GCF_036365525.1 Heterodontus francisci
TTGAATTTTCAGTTTGCACAGCTTCCTCACGATGGGATGCCAACTCTCGCCATCATTTCAGCCGCTCAAATGGGCGGGCAGCTCGGAGAATCCAATCCAACAACAACAACAAAAAAAATTGCTTGGGCCGCAAGCGGAAAGGCCAAAAGTGGCCACGGCGGAAGCCCGCTCCGTCCTGAATTGTTGTCTTTAACTTACCGACGGGTTCGTCCTCACCGAGCTGTGCCGTTCACTGCTGCCAGTCGCGACGCAGAGCCGCGGAAAGCAGAGACTGCGCTGTCACTTGATTCCTCCCTGTCGGTGTAGTCACTTGCCTTCAGCCCGAGGACACGACTTACCGCCCTCCGCGATCTCTGTGCTCCTCCAACTCTGGCCACGTGTGCATCCTCGCCCACCCCCACCCCTCCCCCACGCCCTTGGTCCCACCACCGCCGGTGAGGCCTCCAGCCCACGATAAAGCCTGACTCGGGTGTAAAATTAAAACCCGACCCGACAACAGCCAACCCAAACCCGACCCGGGGCCCCACTCTGAAGATCTCCGCCTCTCTCCTCCTTTAAGAATGCGAGCTGGTTAATGGGAATGGTAGCAGGCAGAATGGGGACAGTGTAGAGGGAACTTTGCTCTGCATCTAACCCCTGTGCTGTACCTGCCCTGGGGAGTGTTTGATGGGGACAATGTAGAGGGAACTTTACTCTGTATCTAACCCCCGTGCTGTACCCGACCTGGGAGTGTTTGATGGGACAGTGTAGAGGGAGCTTTACTCTGTATCTAACCCCCGTGCTGTAACTGTCCTGGGAGTGTTTGATGGGGACAGTGTAGAGGGAGCTTTACTCTGTATCTAACCCCCGTACTGTACCTGTCCTGGGAGTGTTTGATGGGGACAGTGTAGAGGGAGCTCTACTCTGTATCTCACCCCCGTTTTTTTTTGAGCTTTACTCTGTATCTAACCCCCGTACTGTACCTGTCCTGGGGGTGTTTGATGGGGACAGTGTAGAGGGAGCTTTACTCCGTATCTAACCCCCGTACTGTACCTGTCCTGGGAGTGTTTGATGGGGACAGTGTAGAGGGAGCTCTACTCTGTATCTCACCCCCGTTTTTTTTTGAGCTTTACTCTGTATCTAACCCCCGTACTGTACCTGTCCTGGGGGTGTTTGATGGGGACAGTGCAGAGGGAGCTTTACTCTGTATCAAACCCCCGTGCTGTACCTGTCCTGGGAGTTAGAATTAGAACATTACAGCGCAGTACAGGCCCTTCGGCCCTCGATGTTGCGCCGACCTGTGAAACCATCTGACCTACACTATTCCATTTTCATCCATATGTCTATCCAATGACCACTTAAATGCCCTTAAAGTTGGCGAGTCTACTACTGTTGCAGGCAGGGCGTTCCACGTCCCTACTACTCTCTGAGTAAAGAAACTACCTCTGACATCTGTCCTATATCTATCACCCCTCAACTTAAAGCTCTGTCCCCTCGTGTTTGCCATCACCATCCGAGAAAAAAGACTCTCACTATCCACCCTATCTAACCCTCTGATTAACTTATATGTCTCTATTAAGTCACCTCGCCTCCTCCTTCTCTCCAACGAAAACAACCTCAAGTCCCTCAGCCTTTCCTCGTAAGACCTTCCCTCCATACCAGGCAACATCCTAGTAAATCTCCTCTGCACCCTTTCCTTAGCTTCCACATCCTTCCTATAATGCGGTGACCAGAACTGCACGCAATACTCCAGGTGCGGTCTCACCAGAGTTTTGTACAGCTGCAGCATGACCTCGTGGCTCCGAAACTCAATCCCCCTACTAATAAAAGCTAACCCACCATATGCCTTCTTAACAGCCCTATTAACCTGGGTAGCAACCTTCAGGGATTTATGCACCTGGACACCAAGATCTCTCTGTTCATCTACACTACCAAGAATCTTCCCATTAGCCCAGTACTCTGCATTCCTGTTACTCCTTCCAAAGTGAATCACCTCGCACTTTTCCGCATTAAACTCCATTTGCCATCTCTCAGCCCAGCTCTGCAGCCTATCTATGTCCCTCTGTACCCTACAACATCCTTCGGCACTATCCACAACTCCACCGACCTTAGTGTCATCCGCAAATTTACTAACCCACCCTTCTACACCCTCTTCCAGGTCATTTATGAAAATGACAAACAGCAGTGGCCCCAAAACAGATCCTTGCGGTCCACCACTAGTAACTAAACTCCAGGATGAACATTTGCCATCAACCACCACCCTCTGTCTTCTTTCAGCTAGCCAATTTCTGATCCAAAGCTCTAAATCACCTTCAACCCCATACCTCCGTATTTTCTGCAATAGCCTACCATGGGGAACCTTATCAAACGCCTTACTGAAATCCATATACACCACATCCACGGCTTTACCCTCATCCACCTGTTTGGTCACCTTCTCGAAAACTCAATAAGGTTTGTGAGGCACGACCTACCTTTCACAAAACCGTGCTGACTATCGCTAATGAACTTATTCTTTTGAGTGTTTGATGGGGACAGTGTAGAGGGAGCTTTACTCTGTATCTAACCCCCGTGCTGTACCTGTCCTGGGGAGTGTTTGATGGGGACAGTGGAGAGGGAGCTTTACTCTGTATCTAACCCCCGTGCTGTACCTGTCCTGGGGAGTGTTTGATGGGGACAGTGTAGAGGGAGCTTTACTCTGTATCTAACCCCCGTGCTGTACCTGTCCTGGGAGTGTTTGATGGGGACAGTGTAGAGGGAGCTTTACTCTGTATCAAACCTCTGTGCTGTACCTGTCCTGGGGAGTGTTTGATGGGGGACAGTGTAGAGGGAGCTTTACTCTGTATCTAACCCCCGTGCTGTCCCTGTCCTGGGAGTGTTTGATGGGGGACAGTGTAGAGGGAGCTTTACTCTGTATCTAACCCCCGTACTGTACCTGTCCTGGGAGTGTTTGATGGGGACAGTGTAGAGGGAGCTTTACTCTGTATCTAACCCCCGTACTGTACCTGTCCTGGGAGTGTTTGATGGGGACAGTGTAGAGGGAGCTTTACTCTGTATCTAACCCCCGTACTGTACCTGTCCTGGGAGTGTTTGATGGGGGACAGTGTAGAGGGAGCTTTACTCTGTATCTAACCCCGTGCTGTACCTGTCCTGGGAGTGTTTGATGGGGACAGTGGAGAGGGAGCTTTACTCTGTATCTAACCCCCGTACTGTACCTGTCCTGGGAGTGTTTGATGGGGACAGTGTAGAGGGAGCTTTACTCTGTATCTAACCCCGTGCTGTACCTGTCCTGGGAGTGTTTGATGGGGACAGTGTAGAGGGAGCTTTACTCTGTATCTAACCCCCGTACTGTACCTGTCCTGGGAGTGTTTGATGGGGACAGTGTAGAGGGAGCTTTACTCTGTATCTAACCCCCGTACTGTACCTGTCCTGGGGAGTGTTTGATGGGGGACAGTGTAGAGGGAGCTTTACTCTGTATCTAACCCCCGTACTGTACCTGTCCTGGGGAGTGTTTGATGGGGGACAGTGTAGAGGGAGCTTTACTCTGTATCTAACCCCCGTACTGTACCTGTCCTGGGAGTGTTTGATGGGGACAGTGTAGAGGGAGCTTTACTCTGTATCTAACCCCCGTGCTGTCCCTGTCCTGGGAGTGTTTGATGGGGGACAGTGTAGAGGGAGCTTTACTCTGTATCTAACCCCCGTACTGTACCTGTCCTGGGAGTGTTTGATGGGGACAGTGTAGAGGGAGCTTTACTCTGTATCTAACCCCCCCATACTGTACCTGTCCTGGGAGTGTTTGATGGGGACAGTGTAGAGGGAGCTTTACTCTGTATCTAACCCCCGTACTGTACCTGTCCTGGGAGTGTTTGATGGGGACAGTGTAGAGGGAGCTTTACTCTGTATCTAACCCCCCGTGCTGTACCTGTCCTGGGTGTGTTTGATGGGGACAGTGTAGAGGGAGCTTTACTCTGTATCTAACCCCCCGTGCTGTACCTGTCCTGGGAGTGTTTGTCACTGACAGCTGATGCTCGAAGTGTGCACTACGCAAGAAAAATAGCGAGAATAAGTGAAAATGAACAGTCAAGCCAGGCAGCTGGATGCCAGCCCTGGGTCCAGCTGCCTGCCTCGAGTCACCCAGCACCTGTTGGTTAGGCTGGTACCAGTGTTTGCTGTGGAATGAGACAGGCCGCAGACATACAGGAACGTTCGTGCTGCTTCAACCATTAACTTTAAAATAGTTTTTTTTTTAATTCCCAACAATCGGGAACGAGAAAATTGTTATCCAAACTGACCCATGATAAAAAATAAACTGCCGGGGCATTTTCAAGCCAAGTCCCCATGTTTGAAGAGACATTACCTGCTGCGCGGGGATAGGGGATAGAGTCCCTGCTTCTGCTGTGGAATCAAGCGCTTTCAACACCAGGCACAGGAGAGCTGCAGAGGGCAGCCCTCAGGAGTACCCCAGGCTCGACAGATCACACCCTGAGGTACCTGGACCCCTGGTTCAGGAGATCCCGGGTGTACCTGGAGCCCGATGTCAGGAGATCCCGGGTGTACCTGGACCCCGATGTCAGGAGATCCCGGGTGTACCTGGACCCCTGGTTCAGGAGATCCCGGGTGTACCTGGAGCCCGATGTCAGGAGATCCCGGGTGTACCTGGACCCCTGGTTCAGGAGATCCCGGGTGTACCTGGAGCCCGATGTCAGGAGATCCCGGGTGTACCTGGACCCCGATGTCAGGAGATCCCGGGTGTACCTGGACCCCGATGTCAGGAGATCCCGGGTGTACCTGGACCCCTGGTTCAGGAGATCCCGGGTGAACCTGGACCCCGATGTCAGGAGATCCCGGGTGTACCTGGAACCCTGGTTCAGGAGATCCCGGGTGAACCTGGACCCCGATGTCAGGAGATCCCGGGTGTACCTGGACCCCTGGTTCAGGAGATCCCGGGTGTACCTGGACCCCGATGTCAGGAGATCCCGGGTGTACCTGGACGCCTGGTTCAGGAGATCCCGGGTGTACCTGGACCCCTGGTTCAGGAGATCCCGGGTGTACCTGGACCCCGATGTCAGGAGATCCCGGGTGTACCTGGACCCCTGATTCAGGAGATCCCGGGTGTACCTGGAACCCTATTTCAGGAGATCCCGGGTGTACCTGGACCCCGATTTCAGGAGATCCCGGGTGTGCCTGGACCCCGATTTCAGGAGATCCCGGGTGTGCCTGGACCCCGATTTCAGGAGATCCCGGGTGTGCCTGGACCCCGATTTCAGGAGATCCCGGGTGTGCCTGGACCCCGATGTCAGGAGATCCCGGGTCTACCTGGAGCCCGATTTCAGGAGATCCCGGGTGTGCCTGGACCCCGATGTCAGGAGATCCCGGGTGTACCTGGACCCCTGATTCAGGAGATCCCGGGTGTACCTGGACCCCGATTTCAGGAGATCCCGGGTGTGCCTGGACCCCGATTTCAGGAGATCCCGGGTGTGCCTGGACCCCGATTTCAGGAGATCCCGGGTGTACCTGGAGCCCGATGTCAGGAGATCCCGGGTGTACCTGGACCTGCCAGCCAGTCGATATGCAGGATGACGGGGCATTCCATTTAAGGAAACGCCAGGGCCTAAAGCAAATCCCCAGGCAGGAATTCAGTGAGCCAGAAACTGGCCACAACCACAGGCCGAGTCTCAAAGCCCAGCACACGTGGCCCCAGCGAGCACAGTCCCAGGGCTGAAACACAGCAGTGGTTTAAGAGATCCCCCACCCCACCCCCCCGGCCCCCAGCCACCAACGCCTTCACCCTTCCCACCATATCTCCAGCTACAGGCTAAGAGTTCCCACCCCGTCAAGGTACCTTCCATCGGACAGCTCGGAGGCTGGGTTTCCTCGCGAAAGGATGGCTGCGTCTTTGCCAAATCAAGGAAAATTTAAAGAAATAATTATATATAAAGGCGCTCCTGAAACCGCCTTCAGGGGCAGCGGTCTGACACGCACGCTGATGTCTGGTCCCCACGTCCATCGTCACTGATCAGAAAATTTACACGTGTGAGGTTCTGAGGCGGAAACATTTCTCAAGCGAAAGAAAATATTCTCCGGGTGAGGCTGCGCCGTACGTCGAGAGCAGTCCCCCCCACTGCGCCCCTGCCGAGGAGAGGAGGCGGCGGCAGCGGTGATGAGGCCGGCGGGTCACGGTCTTACGAAGGCATGAGCCGCGACGTGGTCAGCACAAAGGGGTTGACGTCCTCGGCCTGCACGGCCCGGTGCAGCGAGGGCTCGGAGGCACTCCGCTCGATCTTTGGGAGGGCGTGCTGTAGCATCTCGATGGAAGCCAGTATCTGCAGGGTTGGAGGAATTAGGAGGCACTCAAACACGCAGGACGGAAACAAACAAAAAAAAAAGAGAAGCGTCCCCTTTTAAACATTTACGTTAAACTCGCGCACGACCCTGGTTCAGTCTGCCCTAAGCTCTATTAAAATGCTTTGATTTATTGTCTATAGCTAAACAGCAAAACTCATGGCAATCTGGCAACAGCAGAAGCAGAACTGACAGCAGGAGAGGTGCTTTTGCCCAGCACAGGCTGAGGAGCCAGGAATTGCTACAGTGCCACCACTGGCGGGAGGGTGTAATTACAGCGTGACGTGTTTACATAGGCGCTGCCCATTATAAAGGTGGTGTGGCAGAAATCCCACACGCCGAATTGAAAACATTAATTACGTCGTTTGGAACTTTGTCCGAGACGTTTTACTAGACATTATTACAAATAACTTTTAAAGAGCAGCTAGGATGGCCACACACAATTTGCATATGAGGCGCCAAAGGCCGGCTGGGAGTCAGAGGTGATTGCCCAGTCTAACCAGAACAATGGGGGTGCTCTTTGATTCAATTACCGAGAATGGTTTTGTCAATGTTGGTCGTCAAAAGCCATCGACACCCATTGACTTTGCAAGAGCCAACAGCCCGCCACCGACCCCATCCCACCCCATGTGTGTATGAACAGCCTTGAATTTCAAACGACCTCCCAGAAGGTGCTGTTTCAAACAAAGAGGTGGCCACATGACGTGACCACCTGTGTAACTCTGAGAGTTTGTGAATTGTGCCAGAGAAAGGTGACAGTAACTGAACTCCAATAGGAAGCACCTCCCTCTCTCGCCCTCTCCAGCAAAGTCCCAGGGGAGCCTTGGCTGCAGCTATCCCTAAAATCTGCAGATCCTCACGGTCAGCAAAAGAAGATGGATAAAGCCTCTCTTCAGCCTTCCAGAACCAGAGAAGCAAGCCCGAATTGTGCACGTGGCCCAGCGAGGACTTCAAGAGTTCAATTTCAACTAAGGACCACCGGGACTACACTTCTATATATAAATTTCATTGTTATGAAGGACTCTACTCTAACCTCCCAACTCTGTGTTTTCCCCTCTGTATCTATTTGTGTGTGAGAGTGCGTGCCTCTCATATGAATTGGAGCATGAATGCGCTGCGTATTTCAGTAATTTTAACCGGTTTAGAGTGATAAGGTTAATAAATTTACATCTTTCTTGTTTAAACTCAAGAAAACCTGTCTGACTGGTTCATTTACAATTATATATTACAGCAGCAGGAGGAAATGCTCACTGAGGTGGTAAGTTAAATCACTGTGTTTAAAATATAAACCCTGTTGGGGTCGAATCAGAGGAGGAGAAAAAGGGGAGCCTCAGACCCCTTCCTCACCTGGTCACAACAGTGGACATCGGGCTTTATAATGGCAGTGCCCACAGATGTAAGACTTTTAATGTCAAATATGGATATTTACCCCCTGCTTTCCTGATGGTGTACAGGCTCTGCGGGTGCTGCCCTGATCGTATAGCTGATGTGAACCTGCTTTGAGGCGACTGGCTTAAACCGGTGCCCATCATAAAATGCCTGCCCAGGTGGGTAGCAGCTGAGCCTGACCTGGTCCTCACCCGACGTACACCAACCTACTCAAATTACGTCGAGGCCGCGGCGCAGAAACAGGCCATTCGGCCCAACCGCTCCGTGCTGGCATTTATGCTCTGCCCGAGCCTCCCACCCCTCCTATTCCACCTCACCCTGTGAGCGTAACAGCAGAAACTGCGAGGGACGCACGCTCGCCATCGCCCGACGGGTCAAGAGGACGGGCCTTCGATCCCCGAACCAACGGCAGCTGCTCGGTGTGGGAACCCCCGACGTGGGAGGAGGGGAGGGATCTTTCTGCTCGGTGTGGGGCATATGAATTAGGAGCAGTGTCGGCCATTCGGCCCCTCGAGCCTCCCCACTGCGCAACGCGCGGCCATGTAGACTCCTAAATGCGCGTGAATGAGTCGGGCAAGCATTTACCTGTATAAACAGGGGGCGCTCATCCCGTTTCACTTTTATACAGTCCACAATCAGCCGCTTCATCGCCTTCGGACAGTTGCGGTACACCTTGCTGAGGTCAGGGGTCAGGTACCCACGGCCAACCATGAAGATAATCTGCAAGAGAGGGACTGAGTTTATGCCCCCACTCAACTCTCAGTCCTGCCACTGGCAACCTTTTAGCACCCTCCCCGTTGTCAAGGGCACAGAGGCTCCACTAACTGTGGGCTCTTGCGCCAGGCACCCGGTCCGTCACTGACACCCTCCCCGGTTTCTGGTCCGTCACCTACTCTCCTCCCCAGGATCCTGGCCCATCACTGACTCCTCCTTGGTTCCTGGTCCGTCACCCGCTCTGCTCCCCGGGCATCTGGCCTTTCACGAACGCTCTTCCTGTCATGGATTCCCTTCCCCAGGTTCCTGATCAATCACTGACTCCCTCCACTGGCTCAGGGAGCAGCCCTCTCGCCTCGGAGTCAGAAGACTGTGGGTTCCAGTCCCCACTCCACAGACTCAAGCCCCATAATCCAGGCCGACACGCCCCGTGCCAGTAGTGAGGGAGCGCGGCACTGTCGGAGGGTCAGTACTGAGGGAGCGCCGCACTGTCGGAGGGTCAGTACTGAGGGAGCTCCGCACTGTCGGAGGGTCAGTACTGAGGGAGAGCCGCACTGTCGGAGGGTCAGTACTGAGGGAGAGCCGCACTGTCGGAGGGTCAGTACTGAGGGAGCGCCGCACTGTCGGAGGGTCAGTACTGAGGGAGCGCCGCGCTGTCGGAGGGTCAGTACTGAGGGAGCGCCGCCCTGTCGGAGGGTCAGTACTGAGGGAGCTCCGCGCTGTCGGAGGGTCAGTACTGAGGGAGCACCGCACTGTCGGAGGGTCAGTACTGAGGGAGCGCCGCAATGTCGGAGGGTCAGTACTGAGGGAGAGCCGCACTGTCGGAGGGTCAGTACTGAGGGAGCGCCGCAATGTCGGAGGGTCAGTACTGAGGGAGCGCCGCACTGTCGGAGGGTCAGCACTGAGGGAGCGACGCACTGTCGGAGGGTCAGCACTGAGGGAGCGACGCACAGTCAGAGGGTCAGCACTGAGGGAGCGACGCACTGTCAGAGGGTCAGTACTGAGGGAGCGCCACACTGTCGGAGGGTCAGTACTGAGGGAGCGCCGCACTGTCGGAGAGTCAGTACTGAGGGAGCGCCGCACTGTCGGAGGGACAGTACTGAGGGAGCGCCGCACTGTCGGAGGGTCAGTACCAAGGGAGCGCCGCACTGTCGGAGGGTCAGTACTGAGGGAGCTCCGCGCTGTCGGCGGGTCAGTACTGAGGGAGCGCCGCCCTGTCGGAGGGTCAGTACTGAGGGAGCACCGCACTGTCGGAGGGTCAGTACCGAGGGAGCGCCGCACTGTCGGAGGGTCAGTACCGAGGGAGCTCCGCGCTGTCGGAGGGTCAGTACTGAGGGACTGCCGTACTGTCGGTCAGTACTGAGGGAGCGCCGCACTGTCGGTCAGTACTGAGGGAGCGCCGCACTGTCGGTCAGTACTGAGGGAGCTCCGCACTGTCGGAGGGTCAGTACTGAGGGAGCTCCGTGCTGTCGGAGGGTCAGTACTGAGGGAGCGCCGCACTGTCGGAGGGTCAGTACTGAGGGAGTGCCGCACTGTCGGTCAGTACTGAGGGAGCTCCGCACTGTCGGAGGGTCAGTACTGAGGGAGCTCCGCGCTGTCGGAGGGTCAGTACTGAGGGAGCGCCGCACTGTCGGAGGGTCAGTACTGAGGGAGTGCCGCACTGTCGGAGGGTCAGTACTGAGGGAGTGCCGCACTGTCGGAGGTTCAGTACTGAGGGAGCGCCACACTGTCGGAGGGTCAGTACTGAGGGACTGCCGCACTGCCGGTCAGTACTGAGGGAGCTCCGCGCTGTCGGAGCGTCAGTACTGAGGGAGCTCCGCGCTGTCGGAGGGTCAGTACTGAGGGAGTGCCGCACTGTCGGAGGGTCAGTACTGAGGGAGCGCCACACTGTCGGAGGGTCAGTACTGAGGGAGTTCCGCACTGTCGGAGGGTCAGTACTGAGGGAGCGCCGCACTGTCGGAGGGTCAGTACTGAGGGAGTGCCGCACTGTCGGAGGGTCAGTGCTGAGGGAGCGCCGCACTGTCGGAGGGTCAGTACTGAGGGAGCTCCGCACTGTCGGAGGGTCAGTATTGAGGGAGCGCCGCACTGTCGGAGGGTCAGCACGGAGGGAGCGCCGCACTGTCGGAGGGTCAGCACGGAGGGAGCGCCGCACTGTCGGAGGATCAGTACTGAGGGAGCGACGCACTGTCGGAGGGTCAGCACAGAGGGAGCGATGCACTGTCGGAGGGACAGCACTGAGGGAGTGCCGCACTGTCGGAGGGTCAGTACTGAGGGAGTGCCGCACTGTCGGAGGGTCAGTACTGAGGGAGCGCCGCACTGTCGGAGGGTCAGTACTGAGGGAGCGCCGCACTGTCGGAGGGTCAGTACTGAGGGAGTGCCGCACTGTCGGAGAGTCAGTACTGAGGGAGCGCCGCACTGTCGGAGGGTCAGTACTGAGGGAGCGCCGCACTGTCGGAGGGTCAGTACTGAGGGAGCGCCGCACTGTCGGTCAGTACTGAGGGACTGCCGCACTGTCGGTCAGTACTGAGGGAGCTCCGCGCTGTCGGAGGGTCAGTACTGAGGGAGCGCCGCACTGTCGGAGGGTCAGTACTGAGGGAGCGCCGCACTGTCGGAGGGTCAGTACTGAGGGAGCGCCGCACTGTCGGAGGGTCAGTACTGAGGGAGCGCCGCACTGTCGGAGGGTCAGTACTGAGGGAGCGCCGCACTGTCGGAGGGTCAGCACTGAGGGAGCGACGCACTGTCGGAGGGTCAGCACTGAGGGAGCGATGCACTGTCGGAGGGACAGCACTGAGGGAGCGATGCACTGTCGGAGGGTCAGCACTGAGGGAGCGCCGCACTGTCGGAGGGTCAGCACTGAGGGAGCGACGCACTGTCGGAGGGTCAGCACTGAGGGAGCGATGCACTGTCGGAGGGACAGCACTGAGGGAGCACCGCACTGTCGGAGGGTCAGTACTGAGGGAGTGCCGCACTGTCGGAGAGTCAGTACTGAGGGAGCGCCGCACTGTCGGAGGGTCAGTACTGAGGGAGAACTGCACTGTCGGAGGGTCAGTACTGAGGGAGTGCCGCACTGTCGGAGAGTCAGTACTGAGGGAGCGCCGCACTGTCGGAGGGTCAGTACTGAGGGAGAACTGCACTGTCGGAGGGTCAGTACTGAGGGAGCGCCGCACTGTCGGAGGGTCAGTACTGAGGGAGCGCCTCACTGTCGGAGGGTCAGTACTGAGGGAGAACTGCACTGTCGGAGGGTCAGTACTGAGGGAGCGCCGCACTGTCGGAGGGTCAGTACCGAGGGAGCGCAGCTCTGTCGGAGGGTCAGTACTGAGGGAGCTCCGCGCTGTCGGAGGGTCAGTACTGAGGGACTGCCGTACTGTCGGTCAGTACTGAGGGAGCTCCGCGCTGTCGGAGGGTCAGTACTGAGGGAGTGCCGCACTGTCGGTCAGTACTGAGGGAGCTCCGCACTGTCGGAGGGTCAGTACTGAGGGAGCTCCGCGCTGTCGGAGGGTCAGTACTGAGGGAGCGCCGCACTGTCGCAGGGTCAGTACTGAGGGAGTGCCGCACTGTCGGAGGGTCAGTACTGAGGGAGTGCCGCACTGTCGGAGGGTCAGTACTGAGGGAGCGCCACACTGTCGGAGGGTCAGTACTGAGGGACTGCCGCACTGTCGGTCAGTACTGAGGGAGCTCCGCGCTGTCGGAGGGTCAGTACTGAGGGAGCTCCGCGCTGTCTGAGGGTCAGTACTGAGGGAGTGCCGCACTGTCGGAGGGTCAGTACTGAGGGAGCGCCACACTGTCAGAGGGTCAGTACTGAGGGAGTTCCGCACTGTTGGAGGGTCAGTACTGAGGGAGCGCCGCACCGTCGGAGGGTCAGTACTGAGGGAGTGCCGCACTGTCGGAGGGTCAGTACTGAGGGAGCACCGCACTGTCGGAGGGTCAGTACTGAGGGAGCACCGCGCTGTCGGAGGGTCAGTACTGAGGGAGCGCCGCACTGTCGGAGGGTCAGTACTGAGGGAGCTCCGCGCTGTCGGAGGGTCAGTACTGAGGGAGTGCCACACTGTCGCAGGGTCAGTACTGAGGGAGCTCCGCGCTGTCGGAGGGTCAGTACTGAGGGAGCGCCGCGCTGTCGGAGGGTCAGTGCTGAGGGAGCGCCGCACTGTCGGAGGGTCAGTACTGAGGGAGCGCCGCACTGTCGGAGGGTCAGTACGGAGGGAGCGCCGCACTGTCGGAGGGTCAGTACTGAGGGAGCTCCGCGCTGTCGGAGGGTCAGTACTGAGGGAGTGCCACACTGTCACAGGGTCAGTACTGAGGGAGTGCTGCAATGTCAGAGGCACTGTCTTTCGGATGAGTTGTTAAACTGAGGCCACCGTCTGCCCTCTCAGGTGGGTGTAAAAGATCCCACGGCCACGAGGGAAAGGGGGGGGGATTGGCAATACTTACCCCTCAATCAACGTGACTGAAAAACAGATGACCACAATGCTGTTTGCGGGATCTTGCTGTGTGTAAGATTGACTGCCATGTTTACTACATTACAACAGTGACAACGGTTCAAAAATATCTTACTGGCTCCTGAGGTAGTGAAAAGGGTCACGCCAGGTCTTTATGGGTCACGCCAGGTCTTTCTGGGTCACGCCAGGTCTTTCTGGGTCACGCCAGGTCCTCGTGCTTCCTGGACCCATCACCAACTCTTTCTGTTCGTCCTTGGATCTTGCCTTTCAGTCCCCGCAGCCACGTTTCCAGTCCGCCACCGACTCTCCCCCGATTGCTGACCCGTCACTGACTGACTAAACCCGTTTCCCAGTCCATCGGTGACTCCTGCCCGGTTACCAGCCCGTCACTCACTGACTGACCCCCACCTCCCTGCGATCCCGAGGTCTGATCAGACTCTCGAGCCGGGCCAGTCGCTGTGTTGGCGCGAACCGTACCTGGTCTCGGTTGTTGATGTATGAGTACGGCAGCGTCCCAGTCATGATCTCATAAAGCACGATTCCATAGGCATAAACGTCTGATTGGAAACTGTACGGGTTGTTGTCCTGCATCCTGATCACTTCTGGAGCCTGCAAAAGGAAAGAATAAAGGGCAATCATTGTGTAAAAAAAAAACAGGGGACAGGCTGGGATCTGTGTGAGAGAGTAACACACATACACAAACAAAGACAAACACACACACAGACACACAAAGACAAACAAATACACACACAAAGACAAACAAATACACACACACACAGACAAACAAACACACACACACACACAGACAAACAAACACACACAGACACACAAAAACAAACACACACAAAGACAAACACACACACAGACACACTCACACACAAAGACAAACAAATACACACACAAAGACAAACAAACACACACACAAAGACAAACAAACACACACACAAACAAACAAATAAACACACACAGACAAACAAACACACACAGACAAACACACACAGACAAACAAATACACACACAGACAAACAAATACACACACACAGACAAACAAACACACACACAAAGGCAAACAAACACACACACAGACACACTCACACACAAAGACAAACAAATACACACACAAAGACAAACAAACAAACACACAGACAAACAAACAAACACACACACAGACAAACAAACACACACAGACAAACAAACACACACAGACAAACACACTCACAAAGACAAACAAACACCCACAAAGACACACACACACACACAGACACACACAAAGACAAACACACACACACACAAAGGCAAACAAACACATACACAAAGGCAAACAAACACACACACAAAGACACACAAAGAAACACACACACAAAGACACACAAAGAAACACACACACAAACACACACACACACAAAGACAAACACACACACAAAGACAAACACACACACAAAGACAAACACACACACACAAAGACAAACACACACACACACACAAAGACAAACACACACAAAGACACACACACACAAAGACACACACACAAAGACAAACAAACACACACACACAAAGACAAACAAACACACACACACAAAGACAAACAAACACACACACACAAAGACAAACACACAACAAAGACAGACAAAGACAAACACACACACACACACACACACAAAGACAAACACACACACACAAAGACAAACACACACACACACACACACAAAGGCGAACAAACACACACACACAAAGGCGAACAAACACACACACACACAAAGGCAAACAAACACACACACACACAAAGGCAAACACACACACACAGACACACAAAGACAAAATCACACACACACAAAGACAAAATCACACACACACAAAGACAAAATCACACACACACACACAAAGGCAAACAAATACACACTCACAAACACACACACACACACACAAAGACAAACACACACACACACAGACAAACAAACACACACACAGACAAACAAACACACACACAGACAAACAAACACACACACAGACAAACAAACACACACACAGACAAACACACAGACAAACACACACAAAGACAAACACACACAAAGACAAACACACACAAAGACAAACACACACAAAGACAAACACACACACACACACAAAAACACTGTACCAGACACACAGCCTATCATGTGTGATATTCTGAACCAATCCCGGGTACAGACTGTGCTTACCATCCACAGGATAGATCCGCTCGGCTGCTCCACTTGTTGTGAGCCGCTCCATCGGGACTTCACCGTTGCCAGGCCGAAGTCCCCGATTTTCACCGTCAGTCCCTCGTGCAGGAAGATATCTGAAGGTCAGCCGTGAAGGAACTGTTTCAACTGCTTTCCCTCGACAGTAAAGCACAGGGCCGCTGGCAACCAGCAGTCCCCACCGCCCCCAGTGGTGCTGACCCATCACCCTCAACGTCCCCCCAGCCTCCCAGAGCGCTGACCCCTCACCCTCCACTGAACTCACTCCCACAGCGGTCAGCTCCTCCGACTCATGCCCACACCCCGACAACCACCGTCTCTGCCACCGGGGCTGGGGAGGAGGAGGCGGTGGCGGTTGGGGGGCGCGGGGGGGGGGAAACGAAGAGAAACTTGGCCCACAACAGCTCAGGGTCTGGGCAGCGGGGTCGAGGGCCCACCCTGGGGTCAGGAGCGGGAGCACTCGCCTCCCCAGGCACAGCAGCCCTAGCTCAGGGTGTTGGGAGCGCGGAGGGGCAGAGGACCCGCTCTGGAGTCAGGGCACGCACATCCCCACAAGGATACTGTTTGATTTCAAGTCTCTGTGGATGATATTTTTTGCGTGAAGATAACTGAAAGAGAAAAGGACAAGATTAAAGGAGGAGTGTCGTAGGGGAACAGGGAGTTCAGACTGCGTTCCCTACCTTGTTTCTCCGTCTTTCCAAAAGGGGTTGAATAGCAGCACCTCTGGCAGAGAGCCAGCTGTGAACTGATGGTGAGGGGGCACCAGTTCCAACGGGCTCCATCTTCCCCACACTGGAAAATCCGGAACCCCTACTTGTACACGCTGATTCCAAACCCCACCCCCCGCTCCACAACCTCCGTCAGTAATCGGTGCCCTCCTCCCTGTCCTGTGTCATCTGTCGATTGGATACTGCCGTCATCACTCAGCTCTTTGCCAATTGGGCATTTACCCCATGCCCTGCACCAACTGGCGAACTGCTGCCTGCTCACTCACTCCACGCTTATGAACTGTTCTACAACCTCGTTCTACAATCCCTCTGGCCCCCTTGTCCCTTCCCTATCTCTGTAACCTCCTCCAGCCCCTACAACCCTCCCTATCTCAGTAACCTCCTCCAGCCTCTACACCCCTCCCTATCTCTGTAACCTCCTCCAGCCCCCTCGTCCCTTCCCCATCTCTGTAACCGCCTCCAGCCTCTATACCACTCCCTATCTCTGTAACCTCCTCCAGCCCCTACAACCCTCCCTATCTCAGTAACCTCCTCCAGCCCCTACACCCCTCCCTATCTCAGTAACCTCCTTCAGCCTCTACACCCCTCCCTATCTCTGTAACCTCCTCCAGCCCCTACAACCCTCCCTATCTCAGTAACCTCCTCCAGCCTCTACACCCCTCCCTATCTCAGTAACCTCCTTCAGCCTCTGCACCCCTCCCTATCTCTGTAACCTCCTCCAGCCCCTACAACCCTCCCTATCTCAGTAACCTCCTCCAGCCTCTACACCCCTCCCTATCTCAGTAACCTCCTTCAGCCTCTACACCCCTCCCTATCTCAGTAACCTCCTCCAGCCTCTACACCCCTCCCTATCTCAGTAACCTCCTTCAGCCTCTACACCCCTCCCTATCTCTGTAACCTCCTCCAGCCCCTACAACCCTCCCTATCTCAGTAACCTCCTCCAGCCTCTACACCCCTCCCTATCTCTGTAACCTCCTCCAGCCCCTACAACCCTCCGTATCTCTGTATCCTCCTCCAGCCCCTACAACCCTCCCCATCTCTGTATCCTCCTCCAGCCCCTACAACCCTCCCTTTCTCTGTAACCTCCTCCAGCCCCTACAACCCTCCCTATCTCTGTAACCTCCTCCAGCCCCTACACCCCTCTCTATCTCTGTAACCTCCTCCAGCCCCTACAAACCCTCCCTATCTCTGTAACCTGCTCCAGCCCCTACAACCCTCCCTATCTCTGTAACCTCCTCCAGCCCCTACAACCCTCCCTATCTCTGTAACCTGCTCCAGCCCCTACAACCCTCCCTATCACTGTAACCTCCTCCAGTCCCTACAACCCTATCTCTGTAACCTCCTCCAGTCCCTACAACCCTCTCTATCTCTGTAACCTCCTCCAGCCCCTACAACTCTCCCTATCTCTGTAACCTCCACCAGCCCCGACAACCCTCCCTATCACTGTAACCTCCTCCAGTCCCTACAACCCTATCTCTGTAACCTCCTCCAGTCCCTACAACCCTCTCTATCTCTGTAACCTCCTCCAGCCCCTACAACTCTCCCTATCTCTGTAACCTCCACCAGCTCCTACAGCCCTCCCTATCTCTGTAACCTCCACCAGCCCCGACAACCCTCCCTCTCTCTGTAACCTCCTCCAGCCCCTACAACCCTCCAAGATCTCTGCGCTCCTCCAATTCCGGCCTCTTGACCATCCCCCGATTACCATCACTCCACCATTGGCGGCTGTGCCTTCAGCTGCCTGGGGCCCTAAGCTCTGGAATTCCCTCCCTAAACCACTCCGCCTCTCTCTCTCCTCCTTAAAACCGACCTCTTTGACCGAGCTTTTGGTCGCCCTGCACTGATTGGTTACTCACTCCACGCCCTGTGCTGACTGGTTACTCACTCCGTGCCAATTGGTTACTCACTCCATGCCCTGCACTGATTGGTTACTCACTCCACGCCCTGCGCTGATTGGTTACTCACTCCATGCCCTGCGCTGATTGATTACTCACTCCACGCCCTGCGCTGATTGGTTACTCACTCCACGCCCTGCGCTGATTGGTTACTCACTCCACGCCCTGCGCTGATTGGTTACTCACTCCACGCCCTGCGCTGATTGGTTACTCACTCCACGCCCTGCGCTGATTGGTTACTCACTCCATGCCCTGCGCTGATTGGTTACTCACTCCACGCCCTGCGCTGATTGGTTATTCACTCCACGCCCTGCGCTGATTGGTTATTCACTCCACGCCCTGCGCTGATTGGTTACTCACTCCATGCCCTGCGCTGATTGGTTACTCACTCCATGCCCTGCGCTGATTGGTTACTCACTCCATGCCCTGTCATGCCATGCCCTGCGCTGATTGGTTACTCACTCCACGCCCTGCGCTGATTGGTTACTCACTCCATGCCCTGCGCTGATTGGTTACTCACTCCACGCCCTGTGCTGATTGGTTACTCACTCCACGCCCTGTGCTGATTGGTTACTCACTCCATGCCCTGCGCTGATTGGTTACTCACTCCATGCCCTGTCATGCCATGCCCTGCGCTGATTGGTTACTCACTCCACGCCCTGCGCTGATTGGTTACTCACTCCACGCCCTGCGCTGATTGGTTACTCACTCCATGCCCTGTCATGCCATGCCCTGCGCTGATTGGTTACTCACTCCATGCCCTGTCATGCCATGCCCTGCGCTGATTGGTTACACACTCCATGCCCTGCGCTGATTGGTTACTCACTCCACGCCCTGCGCTGATTGGTTACTCACTCCACGCCTTGCGCTGATTGGTTACTCACTCCACGCCCTGCGCTAATTGGTTACTCACTCCATGCCCTGTGCAGTTTGCCGAGCGATGTCAATGAGCTGGAAGGTGTCGAATTTGGTCTCAAGGACGTGCAGGTGACGGTAAAGACTGCTGCTCTCACACCACTGAGTGACGATGGCCATTTGCGGCTTTGTCATGAAGCCCATGAACAGCAGGATATTGACGTGTCTCGTTTTCCTGCAAGGAATGGAAAGGAAAACAGCTTGGCTCATCCTGACAGGAGCAAGAAGGCACAAACCACAGCATACAGCCAACCTCTGCTCCAAGCCTTCCCACACCTTACTGCCACATTCTCTCAGCTTTCCAGTCACTGATTCCAGCCCAAGGCATTTCACAAAGATATAACGCCCCAATGATCTCCATAACGCTCTCCCTCTCAGCCCACTCTCTCTCTCCCTCTCAGCCCACTCTCTCTCTCCCTCTCAGCCCACTCTCTCTCTCCCTCTCCCTCCCTGACCCTCTCAGCCCACTCTCTCTCTCCCTCCCTGCCTCTCAGCCCACTCTCTCTCTCCCTCTCAGCCCACTCTCCCTCTCCCTCCCTGACCCTCTCAGCCCACTCTCTCTCTCCCTCCCTGACCCTCTCAGCCCACTCTCACTCTCCCTCTCAGCCCACTCTCCCTCTCCCTCCCTGACCCTCTCAGCCCACTCTCTCTCTCCCTCTCAGCCCACTCTCCCTCTCCCTCCCTGACCCTCTCAGCCCACTCTCCCTCTCCCTCCCTGACCCTCCCAGCCCACTCACTCTCTCCCTCTCCCTCCCTGACCCTCTCAGCCCACTCTCCCTCTCCCTCCCTGACCCTCTCAGCCCACTCTCTCTCTCCCTCTTCCTCCCTGACCCTCTCAGCCCACTCTCCCTCTCCCTCCCTGACCCTCTCAGCCCACTCTCTCTCTCCCTCTCAGCCCACTCTCCCTCTCCCTCTCTGACCCTCTCAGCCCACTCACTCTCTCCCTCTCCCTCCCTGACCCTCTCAGCCCACTCTCTCTCTCCCTCTCCCTCCCTGACCCTCTCAGCCCACTCTCTCTCTCCCTCTCCCTCCCTGACCCTCTCAGCCCACTCTCTCTCTCCCTCTCAGCCCACTCTGTCTCTCCCGCCCTGACCCTCTCTCCCTCTCAGCCCACTCTCCCTCTCCCTCTCTGACCCTCCTCCCTCTCAGCCCACTCTCTCTCTCCCTCTCCCTCCCTGACCCTCTCAGCCCACTGTCTCTCGCTCTCCGTCCCTCACCCTCTCTCCCTCTCAGCCCACTCTCTCTCTCCCTCTCCCTCCCTGACCTTCTCTCCCTCTCTGTCCCTGACCCTCTCTCCCTCTCAGCCGACTCTCTCTCTCCCTCTCCCTCCCTGACCCTCTCAGCCCACTCTGTCTCTCGCTCTCTGTCCCTGACCCTCTCTCCCTCTGAGCCCACTCTCTCTCTCCCCTGTCCCTGACCCTCTCTCTGAGCCCACTCTCTCTCTCCCCTGTCCCTGACCCTCTCTTCCTCTGAGCCCACTCTCTCTCTCCCCTTCCCTGACCCTCTCTCCCTCTCAGCCCACTCTCTCTCTCCCTCCCCGTCCCCGACCCTCTCTCCCTCCCCGTCCCCGGCCCGCTCTCCCTCCCCGTCCCCGGCCCGCTCTCCCTCCCCGTCCCCGGCCCGCTCTCCCTCCCCGTCCCCGGCCCGCTCTCCCTCCCCGCCCCCGGCCCGCTCTCCCTCCCCGCCCCCGGCCCGCTCTCCCTATCCGCCCCCGACCCGCTCTCCCTATCCGCCCCCGACCCGCTCTCCCTATCCGCCCCCGACCCGCTCTCCCTATCCGCCCCCGACCCGCTCTCCCTATCCGCCCCCGACCCGCTCTCCCTCCCCGTCCCCGACCGGCTCTCCCTCCCCGTCCCCGACCGACTCTCCCTATACGCCCCCGACCGACTCTCCCTATACGCCCCCGACCGACTCTCCCTCCCCGTCCCCGACCGACTCTCCCTCCCCGTCCCCGACCGACTCTCCCTCCCCGTCCCCGACTCTCCCTCCCCGTCCCCGACTCTCCCTCCCCGTCCCCGATTCCCCCTCCCCGTCCCCGATTCCCCCTCCCCGTCCCCGACTCCCCCTCCCCGTCCCCGACTCTCCCTCCCCGTCCCCGACTCCCCCTCCCCGTCCCCGACTCCCCCTCCCCGTCCCCGACTCCCCCTCCCCGTCCCCGATTCCCCCTCCCCGACTCCCCCTCCCCGTCCCCGACTCCCCCTCTCCCTCCCCGACTCCCCCTCTCCCTCCCTGACCCTCTCTCCCTCCCCGTTCCCGACCCTCTCTCTCCCCGCCCCTGATCCACTCAGTCCCAGTCTCTCTCTCTGTCTGTCCCTGACCCTCCTCTCCCTGTCTGTCCTGACCCTCTCTCCCTATCTGCCCCGATCCTCTTTCCCTGCCTCTCTCTCTCTCTGTCCCTGACCCTCTCTCCCTCTCTGTCTGTCCCTGACCCTCTCTCCCTATCTCTCTATATGCCCCGATCCTCTTTCCCTGTCTCTCTCTCTCTCTCTGTCCCTGACCCTCCTCTCTCTGTCTGTCCCTGACCCTCTCTCTCTATCTCTCTATATGCCCCGATCCTCTTTCCCTGTCTCTCTCTCTCTCTGTCCCTGACCCTCCTCTCTCTGTCTGTCCCTGACCCTCTCTCCCTATCTCTCTATATGCCCCGATCCTCTTTCCCTGTCTCTCTCTCTCTCTCTGTCCCTGACCCTCCTCTCTCTGTCTGTCCCTGACCCTCTCTCTCTATCTCTCTATCTGCCTCGATCCTCTTTCCCTGTCTCTCTCTCTCTCTGTCTGTCCCTGACCCTCCTCTCCCTGTCTGTCCTGACCCTCTCTCCCTATCTGCCCCGATCCTCTTTCCCTGTCTCTCTCTCTCTCTCTGTCTGTCCCTGACGCTCTCTCCCTGTCTCGCCATCCGTCTCTCTCTCTCAGTCTGTCTGTCTCTCTCTCCCCCTCATCCTCTCTCCCTGTCTCTTAGTTCCTGCCTCTCTCTTTGTGTCTGTCCCTGACACTCTCTCCTCGTCTTTCTCTCTCTATCCCTCATTCTCTCCCCGTCTCTTAGTCCCTGTCTCTCTCTCTCCCCCCCCGACCCTCTCTCCCTTTCTCTCAGTCCGTGTCTCACTTTCTCTCCCTCTCCACCTGTCCCCCACCCCTCCAGTCCGTCTGTCTCTCTCCCTCTCTGTCCCTGACTCACTCTCCTCTCTCTTTGTTCGTCTTGTCTGTCTCTCCTTCTCTCTTTTTGTCCTCTCTTTCCCCCTAACTCTCTCTCTGTCCATCTCTCTCTCTCTTCCTTTATTCTTTCTCTCTTTCCCTGTGTGTGTCCCTCGCTCTCTGCTTCTGTCCCTTTCCTCACCTCTCCCTACTGCCCGCTCCTCGCTCTCTGACACTCGCTTGTGCGCACACACACACACACGCACACAACAATCCTGCAGTCAGACCTGTACACAAAACATGGACAAACACTCTCTCAACAACAGCACCGACACTGTTCACACGCCACGACAATAAGCCACCACATCCCCCACCCCACAATTACGGGCGAGGCGATGAGGAAGGGTGAACTCTGAAGGAAGCTGGTGAACACCGTGTCGCTGCCGACGTGTCCAGCAACCGTTTCGCCGTGTTGCTGTTGGAAGGTTTCGCTCCGGGACTGGGGCAGAATTTTGTTGAGAGCCTCCTTCCAAACGAGTCAAGGAGCTCGTTCTTTGTGGTGGCGAAGACGATGAATGCAGCATGCCGAGCGCGGAGAGACATTACTGAATCTGTCCGCTGGTGGTAGAAACACGTCACGGGGAGGGCAGTGGTTTCGGTTTCACCGACAGCGACACAGCTACACAGAATATTTACCTGAGAACAAGCACTTCATTCTTGAATGCCTGGAGCTGCTCGGGAGTTGGATAGGTCACTTTCAGAATCTTAATAGCAACATCACCTGTAACATAGGGAGAAGTTCACAAATATCAGAGGGACTGTCACGGGGGGACACGGACATGCAGCCAGAAGAGGGAACGGGGGATTATTTACTCCTGGAGGAGATAGGGAGGGAGAGAAGGGAGGAGGGGAGGTAAAGGCGGGCAGGGAGAGAGGGGCGAGAGGAGAACGAGAGGGAAAGAGCGAGGAGAGGGGGAGTGGGAAGGAAAGGGAGAGAAAGTGGGAGCAAGGAAGTGGGGGGTGGGTACAGAATATGAAAGTGATCATAAAGTGAGTCTTATACACTCACTGCAAGAGACAGGCAGACAGTCACAGAACACAGAGACAAACACACAGGAGAGAGAGTGGGGGGAGAGAGAGAGACACACACACACTGGAGATAGAGAGAGTGGGGAGAGAGAGAGAGACACACACACACACTGGAGATAGAGAGAGTGGGGAGAGAGAGACACACACACACACACACACACACTGGAGATGGAGAGTGTGGGGCGAGAGAGAGAGAGACACACACACACACTGGAGATAGAGAGAGTGGGGAGAGAGAGAGAGACACACACACACTGGAGATAGAGAGAGTGGGGAGAGAGAGAGACACACACACACACTGGAGATAGAGAGAGTGGGGAGAGAGAGAGACACACACACACACACTGGAGATAGAGAGAGTGGGGAGAGAGAGAGAGACACACACACACACTGGAGATAGAGAGTGTGGGGGGAGAGAGAGAGAGACACACACACACACTGGAGATAGAGAGAGTGGGGAGAGAGAGAGAGACACACACACACTGGAGATAGAGAGAGTGGGGGGAGAGAGAGAGAGACACACACACACACTGGAGATAGAGAGAGTGGGGAGAGAGAGAGAGAGACACACACACACTGGAGATAGAGAGAGTGGGGAGAGAGAGAGACACACACACACACACTGGAGATAGAGAGAGTGGGGAGAGAGAGACACACACACACACACACACTGGAGATAGAGAGTGTGGGGCGAGAGAGAGAGACACACACACACACTGGAGATAGAGAGAGTGGGGAGAGAGAGAGAGACACACACACACACTGGAGATAGAGAGAGTGGGGAGAGAGAGAGAGACACACACACACACTGGAGATAGAGAGAGTGGGGAGAGAGAGAGAGACACACACACACACTGGAGATAGAGAGAGTGGCGAGAGAGAGAGAGACACACACACACTGGAGATAGAGAGAGTGGGGGGAGAGAGAGAGACACACACACACACACTGGAGATAGAGAGAGTGGGGAGAGAGAGACACACACACACACTGGAGATAGAGAGAGTGGGGAGAGAGAGAGAGACACACACACACACTGGAGATAGAGAGAGTGGGGAGAGAGAGACACACACACACACACACACTGGAGATAGAGAGTGTGGGGCGAGAGAGAGAGACACACACACACACTGGAGATAGAGAGAGTGGGGAGAGAGAGAGACACACACACACACTGGAGATAGAGAGAGTGGGGAGAGAGAGAGAGACAGACACACAGGAGATAGAGAGAGTGGGGAGAGAGAGAGAGACACACACACACACACTGGAGATAGAGAGAGTGGGGAGAGAGAGAGAGACACACACACACACACTGGAGATAGAGAGAGTGGGGAGAGAGAGAGACACACACACACACTGGAGATAGAGAGAGTGGGGAGAGAGAGAGAGACAGACACACAGGAGATAGAGAGAGTGGGGAGAGAGAGAGAGACACACACACACACACTGGAGATAGAGAGAGTGGGGAGAGAGAGAGAGACACACACACACACACTGGAGATAGAGAGAGAGTGGGGAGAGAGAGAGACACACACACACACACACTGGAGATAGAGAGAGTGGGGAGAGAGAGAGACACACACACACACTGGAGATAGAGAGAGTGGGGAGAGAGAGACACACACACACACACTGGAGATAGAGAGAGTGGGGAGAGAGAGAGAGACAGACACACAGGAGATAGAGAGAGTGGGGAGAGAGAGAGAGACACACACACACACACACACACACTGGAGATAGAGAGAGTGGGGAGAGAGAGAGAGACACACACACACACTGGAGATAGAGAGAGTGGGGAGAGAGAGAGACACACACACACACTGGAGATAGAGAGAGTGGGGAGAGAGAGAGACACACACACACACTGGAGATAGAGAGAGTGGGGAGAGAGAGAGAGAGACAGACACACAGGAGATAGAGAGAGTGGGGAGAGAGAGAGAGACACACACACACACACTGGAGATAGAGAGAGTGGGGAGAGAGAGAGAGACACACACACACACACTGGAGATAGAGAGAGTGGGGAGAGAGAGAGACACACACACACAGGAGATAGAGAGAGTGGGGAGAGAGAGACACACACACACACACACACTGGAGATAGAGAGAGTGGGGAGAGAGAGAGACACACACACACACACTGGAGATAGAGAGAGTGGGGAGAGAGAGAGAGACACACACACACACACTGGAGATAGAGAGAGTGGGGAGAGAGAGAGACACACACACACAGGAGATAGAGAGAGTGGGGAGAGAGAGAGACACACACACACACACACACTGGAGATAGAGAGAGTGGGGAGAGAGAGAGACACACACACACTGGAGATAGAGAGAGTGGAGAGACAGGCACACACACAGGAGATAGAGAGTGGAGAGACAGAGAGAGAGATAGAGACAGACACACAGGAGAGAGAGAGAGTGGAGAGAGAGGGAGACAGAGTGGTGAGAGAGACATGCAAGAGACAGGGGAGGGGGTGGGGGGGAGAGGGAGAGTGAGAGAGACAGACATACTGGAGACAGAGAGCGTGGAGAGAGAGAGGGAGAAAGGGTTGGGAGAGAGGCAAGGAGGGGAAGAGGGACAGACAGAGACAAACCAGGCAGACAGCGATGGGGAGAAGGAGCAGGCATTAAACTGAGGAAAGAGACAGCTCGAACCTGGGTGAGAAAGAGGTGCTAATATTAAATTCCCCACTGTCGAATCAGTCATTGCAAGAACCAGGAGAGGAGAGAGGTCAGCATTCTGAAAGGCAAGCAACCACGCTGCCCTGTGCTTAGCGTGCTCCTGTCCTCTCCCTGCCGCGTTCTTGCCCCTGTATTTACCATGCCACTTTGCTTTGTATACAGTCCCGAAAGACCCTGCTCCAATCCTTTTCAGTATGTTTATCTCGCTGCCTTGGATCTCCCAGTAGATGCTGGAATCTCTGTACGGCCGCGCCCTCTGGAAAACAAGCAAGACGGAGTTAATCACACACCGCAGAGTGGGCGGCCCCTCACTCACAGGGTGATCTCTCCGAAAGGACCCCCTCTCCCATAGGGAGACCCTTCACTCAAAGGCCGATTACCACTCCCCCAATTCAGTTCCGACAGACTCAAAACAGTGGTGTGAAGTTAACGGAACACCCACAGACAGCGGCTGCGTTAGCTCATGCTGATACGCCCCGGGTCGCGTTCGCCTTCGTTTTGCACCCCGGGCCGCGTTAGCCTGTGTAATGCACTCCAGCCTGTGTTGTAGCCCGTAGACGTCGGCAATCGGAGCAGGATGAGGGCATACAGCCCCTCTAGCCTGCTCCTGCACTCCCCCACTAACCCCCCCTCCCCGTCCCCTACCCCTACCCTTGCCCGGCTGTTACCCTGTCACTGACTTTCTGCCACGTTACTCTTAGCGGGTCTTAAGGAGCTTCATCTCGATTAAGGTCGCGTGCATACCTGGAGTGCTGGGTACAGTTCTGGGTCCTGGTACCCGTGCCCGCCCGTGACCCGAGCACCCGCCGCTCTGCTCACCACTTTCCTCCTGTCGTCCGACGACGACAGTTTCCTCTCCCGGTTTGGCGTCACCGGCGACTTGGGCTGCGGAGTCGCTGGTCCCTGCGGTGAGGCCGAGTAGGGCGGGCTGGGTGACTGCTTGCAGGACCCTGGGGGGGGGGGGGGGAGAGGGAAAATCAGAGGTCACAGCGTCACGCTCCCACGAGAGGTGTCAAACACCCACCCCGCCTCAAGTACCGCCGTACAGCCACCCCGGTGAACTGCACGCCTGCCCCGACCCGCGTGTACTGTCCTTTTCTTCCCCATGTAGTACACACCCACCCATTCCGTAATCCGGGCCCCTGCGTTCTGTACCCCGGGTCCCTGTGTGTGTTATACCCTGAGCCCCTGTGTGTGTTATACCCTGGGCCCCTGTGTGTGTAATACCCTGGGTCCCTGTGTGTGTTATACTCTGGGTCCCTGTGTGTGTAATACCCTGGGTCCCTGTGTGTGTTATACTCTGGGTCCCTGTGTGTGTTAAACCCTGGGCCCCTGTGTGTGTTAAACCCTGGTCCCTGTGTGTGTTATACTCTGGGTCCCTGTGTGTGTTAAACCCTGGGTCCCTGTGTGTGTTATACTCTGGTCCCTGTGTGTGTTATACTCTGGGTCCCTGTGTGTGTTAAACCCTGGTCCCTGTGTGTGTTATACTCTGGGTCCCTGTGTGTGTTAAACCCTGGGTCCCTGTGTGTGTTATACTCTGGTCCCTGTGTGTGTTATACCCTGAGCCCCTGTGTGTGTTATACCCTGGTCCCTGTGTGTGTTATACTCTGGGTCCCTGTGTGTGTTAAACCCTGGGTCCCTGTGTGTGTTATACTCTGGGTCCCTGTGTGTGTTAAACCCTGGGCTCCTGTGTGTGTTATACTCTGGGTCCCTGTGTGTGTTATACTCTGGGTCCCTGTGTGTGTTATACTCTGGGTCCCTGTGTGTGTTAAACCCTGGGCTCCTGTGTGTGTTATACTCTGGGTCCCTGTGTGTGTTATACCCTGGGCCCCTGTGTGTGTAATACCCTGGGCCCCTGTGTGTGTAATACCCTGGGCCCCTGTGTGTGTTATACCCTGGGCTCCTGTGTGTGTTATACCCTGGTCCCTGTGTGTGTTAAACCCTGGGTCCCTGTGTGTGTTATACTCTGGGTCCCTGTGTGTGTTATACCCTGGGCACCTGTGTGTGTAATACCCAGGGCCCCTGTGTGTGTAATACCCTGGGCCCCTGTGTGTGTAATACCCTGGGCCCCTGTGTGTGTAATACCCTGGGCTCCTGTGTGTGTAATACCCTGGGCTCCTGTGTGTGTTATACCCTGGGCTCCTGTGTGTGTTATACCCTGGGCTCCTGTGTGTGTTATACCCTGGGCCCCTGTGTGTGTTATACCCTGGTCCCTGTGTGTGTTATACCCTGAGCCCCTGTGTGTGTTATACCCTGGACCCCTGTGTGTGTTATACCCTGGGCCCCTGTGTGTGTTATACCCTGGTCCCTGTGTGTGTTAAACCCTGGGCTCCTGTGTGTGTTATACTCTGGGTCCCTGTGTGTGTTATACCCTGGGCACCTGTGTGTGTAATACCCAGGGCCCCTGTGTGTGTAATACCCTGGGCCCCTGTGTGTGTAATACCCTGGGCCCCTGTGTGTGTAATACCCTGGGCCCCTGTGTGTGTAATACCCTGGGCTCCTGTGTGTGTTATACCCTGGGCTCCTGTGTGTGTTATACCCTGGGCTCCTGTGTGTGTTATACCCTGGGCTCCTGTGTGTGTTATACCCTGGGCCCCTGTGTGTGTTATACCCTGGTCCCTGTGTGTGTTATACCCTGGGCCCCTGTGTGTGTAATACCCTGGGCCCCTGTGTGTGTAATACCCTGGGCCCCTGTGTGTGTTATACCCTGAGCCCCTGTGTGTGTTATACCCTGGGTCCCTGTGTGTGTAATACCCTGGGTCCCTGTGTGTGTTAAACCCTGGGTCCCTGTGTGTGTTATACCCTGGGTCCCTGTGTGTGTAATACCCTGGGTCCCTGTGTGTGTAATACCCTGGGTCCCTGTGTGTGTTAAACCCTGGGCTCCTGTGTGTGTTATACTCTGGGTCCCTGTGTGTGTTATACCCTGGGCCCCTGTGTGTGTTATACCCTGGGTCCCTGTGTGTGTTAAACCCTGGGTCCCTGTGTGTGTTATACCCTGGGTCCCTGTGTGTGTAATACCCTGGGTCCCTGTGTGTGTAATACCCTGGGTCCCTGTGTGTGTTAAACCCTGGGCTCCTGTGTGTGTTATACTCTGGGTCCCTGTGTGTGTTAAACCCTGGGCTCCTGTGTGTGTTATACTCTGGGTCCCTGTGTGTGTTATACCCTGGGTCCCTGTGTGTGTAATACCCTGGGTCCCTGTGTGTGTTAAACCCTGGGCTCCTGTGTGCGTTATACCCTGAGCCCCTGTGTGCGTTATACCCTGAGCCCCTGTGTGTGTTATACCCTGGGTCCCTGTGTGTGTTATACCCTGGGCCCCTGTGTGTGTTATACCCTGGGTCCATGTGTGTGTTATACCCTGGGTCCATGTGTGTGTTATACCCTGGGTCCATGTGTGTGTTATACCCTGGGTCCCTGTGTGTGTTATACCCTGAGCCCCTGTGTGCGTTATACCCTGAGCCCCTGTGTGTGTTATACCCTGAGCCCCTGTGTGTGTTATACTCTGGGTCCCTGTGTGTGTAATACCCTGGGTCCCTGTGTGTGTTAAACCCTGGGCTCCTGTGTGTGTTATACCCTGAGCCCCTGTGTGCGTTATACCCTGAGCCCCTGTGTGTGTTATACCCTGAGCCCCTGTGTGTGTTATACTCTGGGTCCCTGTGTGTGTAATACCCTGGGTCCCTGTGTGTGTTAAACCCTGGGCTCCTGTGTGTGTTATACCCTGAGCCCCTGTGTGTGTTACACCCTGGGCCCCTGTGTGTGTTATACCCTGGGTCCCTGTGTGTGTTATACCCTGGGTCCCTGTGTGTGTTATACCCTGGGTCCATGTGTGTGTTATACCCTGGGTCCATGTGTGTGTTATACCCTGGGTCCCTGTGTGTGTTATACCCTGGGTCCCCTGTGTGTGTAATACCCTGGGTCCCTGTGTGTGTTATACTCTGGTCCCTGTGTGTGTTATACCCTGGGTCCCTGTGTGTGTTATACCCTGGGTCCATGTGTGTGTTATACCCTGGGTCCATGTGTGTGTTATACCCTGGGTCCCTGTGTGTGTTATACCCTGGGTCCATGTGTGTGTTATACCCTGGGTCCCTGTGTGTGTTATACCCTGGGTCCCTGTGTGTGTTATACCCTGGGCACCTGTGTGTGTTACACCCTGGGTCCCTGTGTGTGTTATACCCTGGGTCCCTGTGTGTGTTATACCCTGGGTCCCTGTGTGTGTTATACCCTGGGCACCTGTGTGTGTTACACCCTGGGCACCTGTGTGTGTTACACCCTGGGTCCCTGTGTGTGTTATACCCTGGGTCCCTGTGTGTGTTATACCCTGGGTCCCTGTGTGTGTTATACCCTGGGCACCTGTGTGTGTTACACCCTGGGTCCCTGTGTGTGTTATACCCTGGGTCCCTGTGTGTGTTATACCCTGGGTCCCTGTGTGTGTTATACCCTGGGTCCCTGTGTGTGTTATACCCTGGGCACCTGTGTGTGTTACACCCTGGGTCCCTGTGTGTGTTATACCCTGGGCACCTGTGTGTGTTACACCCTGGACCCCTGTGTGTGTTATACCCTGGGTCCATGTGTGTGTTATACCCTGGGTCCCTGTGTGTGTTATACCCTGGGCACCTGTGTGTGTTACACCCTGGGTCCCTGTGTGTGTTATACCCTGGGCACCTGTGTGTGTTACACCCTGGACCCCTGTGTGTGTTATACCCTGGGTCCATGTGTGTGTTATACCCTGGGTCCCTGTGTGTGTTATACCCTGGGCACCTGTGTGTGTTATACCCTGGACCCCTGTGTGTGTTATACCCTGGGTCCCTGTGTGCGTTATTCCCTGGGCCCTTGTGTGTGTTATACCCTGGGTCCCTGTGTGCGTTATTCCCTGGGCCCTTGTGTGTGTTATACCCTGGGTCCCTGTGTGCGTTACACCCTGGGCCCTTGTGTGTGTTATACCCTGGGCTCCTGGTCCCTGTGTGTGTTATACCCTGGGCCCCTGTGTGCGTTATACCCTGGGTCCCCTGTGTGTGTTATACCCTGGGTCCCCGTGTGTGTTACACCCTGGGTCCCTGTGTGTGTTACACCCTGGGTCCCTGTGTGTGTTATACCCTGAGCCCCTGTGTGCGTTATACCCTGGGTCCCCTGTGTGTGTTATACCCTGGGTCCCCGTGTGTGTTACACCCTGGGTCCCTGTGTGTGTTATACCCTGAGCCCCTGTGTGTGTTATACCCTGGGTCCCTGTGTGTGTTACACCCTGGGTCCCTGTGTGCGTTATACCCTGGGTCCCCTGTGTGTGTTATACCCTGGGTCCCTGTGTGTGTTATACCCTGGGCCCCTGTGTGTGTTATACCCTGGGCCCCTGTGTTCTGTACCCTGGGTCCCCTGTGTGTGTTATACCCTGGGTCCCCGTGTGTGTTACACCCTGGGTCCCTGTGTGTGTTACACCCTGGGTCCCTGTGTGTGTTATACCCTGAGCCCCTGTGTGCGTTATACCCTGGGTCCCCTGTGTGTGTTATACCCTGGGTCCCCGTGTGTGTTACACCCTGGGTCCCTGTGTGTGTTATACCCTGAGCCCCTGTGTGTGTTATACCCTGGGTCCCTGTGTGTGTTACACCCTGGGTCCCTGTGTGCGTTATACCCTGGGTCCCCTGTGTGTGTTATACCCTGGGTCCCTGTGTGTGTTATACCCTGGGCCCCTGTGTGTGTTATACCCTGGGCCCCTGTGTTCTGTACCCTGGGTCCCCGTGTGTGTTATACCCTGGGTCCCCGTGTGTGTTACACCCTGGGTCCCTGTGTGTGTTATACCCTGGGCCCCTGTGTGCGTTATACCCTGGGCCCCCGTGTGTGTTATATCCTGGGTCCCTGTGTGTGTTATACCCTGGGTCCCCGTGTGTGTTATACCCTGGGCCCTTGTGTGTGTTATACCCTGGGCCCCTGCGTTCTGTACCCCGGGTCCCTGTGTGTGTTATACCCTGGGCCCCTGTGTGTGTTATACCCTGGGCCCCTGTGTGTGTTACACCCTGGGCCCTTGTGTGTGTTATACCCTGGGCCCCTGTGTGTGTTATACCCTGGGTCCCCGTGTGTGTTATACCCTGGGCCCTTGTGTGTGTTATACCCTGGGCCCCTGCGTTCTGTACCCCGGGTCCCTGTGTGTGTTATACCCTGGGCCCCTGTGTGTGTTACACCCTGGGCCCCTGTGTGTGTTACACCCTGGGCCCTTGTGTGTGTTATACCCTGGGCCCCTGTGTTCTGTACCCTGGGTCCCTGTGTGTGTTACACCCTCGGCCCATGTGTGTTATACCCTGGGTCCCTGTGTGTGTTATACCCTGTGCCCCTGTGTTCTGTACCCTGGGTCCCTGTGTGTGTTATACCCTAGGTCCATGTGTGTGTTACACCTTGGGCCCTTGTGTGTGTTGTACCCTGGGTCCCTGTGTGTGTTATACCCTGGGCCTCTGTGTGTGTTATACCCTGGGCCCCTGTGTGTGTTACACCCTGGGCCCTTGTGTGTGTTATACCCTGGGCCCCTGCGTTCTGTACCCCGGGTCCCTGTGTGTGTTATACCCTGGGCCCCTGTGTTCTGTACCCTGGGTCCCTGTGTGTGTTATACCCTGGGCCCCTGTGTGTGTTATACCCTGGGCCCTTGTGTGTGTTATACTCTGGGCCCCTGTGTTCTGTACCCCGGGTCCCTGTGTGTGTTATACCCTGGGCCCCTGTGTGCGTTATACCCTGGGCCCCTGTGTTCTGTACCCTGGGTCCCTGTGTGTGTTATACCCTGGGCCCCTGTGTGTGTTATACCCTGGGCCCCTGTGTTCTGTACCCTGGGTCCCTGTGTGTGTTATACTCTGGGCCCCTGTGTTCTGTACCCCGGGTCCCTGTGTGTGTTATACCCTGGGCCCCTGTGTGTGTTATACCCTGGGCCCTTGTGTGTGTTATACCCTGGGCCCCTGCGTTCTGTACCCCGGGTCCCTGTGTGTGTTATACCCTGGGCCCCTGTGTGCGTTATACCCTGGGCCCCTGTGTTCTGTACCCTGGGTCCCTGTGTGTGTTATACCCTGGGCCCCTGTGTGTGTTATACCCTGGGCCCCTGTGTGTGTTACACCCTGGGCCCCTGTGTGTGTTACACCCTGGGCCCTTGTGTGTGTTATACCCTGGGTCCCTGTGTGTGTTATACCCTGGGCCCCTGCGTTCTGTACCCCAGGTCCCTGTGTGTGTTATACCCTGGGCCCCTGTGTGTGTTACACCCTGGGTCCCTGTGTGCGTTATACCCTGGGCCCCTGTGTTCTGTACCCTGGGTCCCTGTGTGTGTTATACCCTAGGTCCCTGTGTGTGTTACACCCTGGTCCCTGTGTGTGTTATACCCTGTGCCCCTGTGTTCTGTACCCTGGGTCCCTGTGTGTGTTATACCATGGGCCCCTGTGTGTGTTATACCCTGGGCCCCTGTGTGTGTTACACCCTGGGCCCCTGTGTTCTGTACCCTGGGTCCCTGTGTGTGTTATACCCTGGGCCCCAGTGTGTGTTATACCCTGGGCCCCTGTGTGTGTTATACCCTGGGCCCCTGTGTGTGTTACACCCTGGGCCCTTGTGTGTGTTATACCCTGGGCCCCTGTGTTCTGTACCCCGGGTCCCTGTGTGTGTTATACCCTGGGCCCCTGTGTGCGTTACACCCTGGGTCCCTGTGTGCGTTATACCCTGGGCCCCTGTGTGTGTTACACCCTGGGCCCCTGTGTGTGTTACACCCTGGGCCCTTGTGTGTGTTACACCCTGGGCCCCTGCGTTCTGTACCCCGGGTCCCTGTGTGTGTTATACCCTGGGCCCCTGTGTGTGTTACACCCTGGGCCCCTGTGTTCTGTACCCTGGGTCCCTGTGTGTGTTATACCCTGGGCCCCTGTGTGTGTTATACCCTGGGCCCCTGTGTTCTGTACCCTGGGTCCCTGTGTGTGTTATACCCTGGGTCCCTGTGTGTGTTATACCCTGGGCCCCTGTGTGTGTTATACCCTGGGCCCCTGTGTTCTGTACCCTGGGTCCCTGTGTGTGTTACACCCTGGGCCCTTGTGTGTGTTACACCCTGGGCCCTTGTGGGTGTTATACCCTGGGCCCCTGCGTTCTGTACCCTGGGTCCCTGTGTGTGTTATACCCTGGGCCCCTGTGTGTGTTACACCCTGGGCCCTTGTGGGTGTTATACCCTGGGCCCCTGTGTTCTGTACCCCAGGTCCCTGTGTGTGTTATACCCTGGGCCCCTGTGTGTGTTACACCCTGGGTCCCTGTGTGCGTTATACCCTGGGCCCCTGTGTTCTGTACCCTAGGTCCCTGTGTGTGTTACACCCTGGGTCCCTGTGTGTGTTACACCCTCGGCCCCTGTGTGTGTTATACCCTGGGTCCCTGTGTGTGTTATACCCTGGGCCCCTGTGTTCTGTACCCTGGGTCCCTGTGTTCTGTACGCTGGGTCCCTGTGTGTGTTATACCCTGGGTCCGTGTGTGTGTTACACCTTGGGCCCCTGTGTGTGTTATTCCCTGGGGCCCTGTGTCTGTTATACCCTGGGGCCCTGTGTGTGTTACACCCTGGGTCCCTGTGTGTGTTACACCCTGGGTCCCTGTGTGTGTTATTCCCTGGGTCCCTGTGTGTGTTACACCCTGGGTCCCTGTGTGTGTTATACCCTGGGCCCCTGTGTTCTGTACCCTGGGTCCCTGTGTGTGTTATACCCTGGGCCATTGTGTTCTGTACCCTGGGTCCCTGTGTGTGTTATACCCTGGGCCCCTGTGTTCTGTACCCTGGGTCCCTGTGTGTGTTACACCCTGGGTCCCTGTGTGTGTTATTCCCTGGGTCCCTGTGTGTGTTATTCCCTGGGTCCCTGTGTGTGTTATTCCCTGGGTCCCTGTGTGTGTTACACCCTGGGTCCCTGTGTGTGTTACACCCTGGGCCATTGTGTTCTGTACCCTGGGTCCCTGTGTGTGTTATACCCTGGGCCCCTGTGTTCTGTACCCTGGGTCCCTGTGTGTGTTACACCCTGGGTCCCTGTGTGTGTTATTCCCTGGGTCCCTGTGTGTGTTACACCCTGGGTCCCTGTGTGTGTTATACCCTGGGCCCCTGTGTTCTGTACCCCGGGTCCCTGTGTGTGTTATTCCCTGGGTCCCTGTGTGTGTTATACCCTGGGTCCCTGTGTGTGTTATACCCTGGGCCCCTGTGTTCTGTACCCTGGGTCCCTGTGTGTGTTATACCCTGGGCCATTGTGTTCTGTACCCTGGGTCCCTGTGTGTGTTATACCCTGGGCCATTGTGTTCTGTACCCTGGGTCCCTGTGTGTGTTATACCCTGGGCCATTGTGTTCTGATCCCTGGGTCCCTGTGTGTGTTATACCCTGGGCCATTGTGTTCTGTACCCTGGGTCCCTGTGTGTGTTATACCCTGGGTCCCTGTGTGTGTTATACCCTGGGCCCCTGTGTTCTGTACCCTGGGTCCCTGTGTGTGTTATACCCTGGGCCCCTGTGTTCTGTACCCTGGGTCCCTGTGTGTATTATACCCTGGGCCCTTGTGTTCTGTACACTGGACCCGGTGTTCTGGAACATATCGAGTTCTCCATCAGCTTCCTCTTGGGACCCGGTCCGGAGGAAACACGGTAAGTTAAACCTATAAACATAGGCCTATCCACCATCAAAAAAGATCATGGTTGATGGTCTAATTCAGTACCCTATTCCCGCTTTCACCCCATATCCATTTGGCATTAAGAAATATATCTATCTCCTTGAATATATTTAATGACTTGGCCTCCACTGCCTCCTGCGGTAGAGAATTCCACAGGTTCACCACCCTCTGAGTGAAGAAATTTCTCCTCATCCCGGTTCTAAATGGCATACCCCATATCCTGAAACTGTGACCCCTGGTTCTGGACTCCTCAGCCATCGGGAACATCCTCCCTGCATCGGGTCTGTCTAGTCCTGTTCGAATTTTACAGGTTTCTATCAGATGCCGTCTCAAGAAAGTGAAACAGGAAACAACGAATAAACTTACCAACGACATGAGATTTCAGTGCATCCTGCAACATAGAAACATGAAACCATCAGCCCAAGAGAAACAGCTCAGCAATGAAGAAGAAACTTGAAACAAATGTGTTCAGCACCATGACATCAAACACAGGAAGACAGTAAACACCAATACTCAGTAACACAGAGTCTCACTGTCCTATAAACCCCAATACTCAGTAACACAGAGTCTCACTGTCCTATAAACCCCAATACTCAGTAACACAGAGTCTCACTGTCCTATAAACCCCAATACTAAGTAACACAGAGTCTCACTGTCCGATAAACACCAATACTCATTAACACAGAGTCTCACTGTCCTATAAACCCCAATACTCAGTAACACAGAGTCTCACTGTCCTATAAACCCCAATACTCAGTAACGCAGAATCTCACTGTCCTGTAAACCCCAATACTCAGTAACACAGAGTCTCACTGTCCTATAAACACCAATACTCAGTAACACAGAATCTCACTGTCCAGTAAACACCAATACTCAGTAACACAGAGTCTCACTGTCCTGCAAACACCAATACTCAGAAACAGAGTCTCACTGTCCTATAAAAACCAATACTCAGTAACACAGAGTCTCACTGTCCTGTAAACACCAATACTCAGTAACACAGAGTCTCACTGTCCTATAAACACCAATACTCAGTAACACAGAGTCTCACTGTCCTGTCAACACCAATACTCAGTAACACAGAGTCTCACTGTCCTATAAACACCAATACTCAGTAACACAGAGTCTCACTGTCCTGTAAACACCAATACTCAGTAACACAGAGTCTCACTGTCCGATAAACACCAATACTCAGTAACACAGAGTCTCACTGTCCTATAAACACCAATACTCAGTAACACAGACTCTCACTGTCCGATAAACACCAATACTCAGTAACACAGAGTCTCACTGTCCTGTAAACACCAATACTCAGTAACACAGAGTCTCACTGTCCTATAAACACCAATACTCAGTAACACAGAGTCTCACTGTCCGATAAACCCCAATACTCAGGAACACAGAGTCTCACTGTCCGATAAACACCAATACTCAGTAACACAGAGTCTCACTGTCCTATAAAACACCAATACTCAGTAACACAGAGTCTCACTGTCCTGTAAACCCCAATACTCAGTAACACAGAGTCTCACTGTCCTGCAAACACCAATACTCAGTAACACAGAGTCTCACTGTCCTGCAAACACCAATACTCAGTAACACAGAGTCTCACTGTCCTGTAAACACCAATACTCAGTAACACAGAGACTCACTGTCCTGTAAACACCAATACTCAGTAACACAGAGTCTCACTGTCCTATAAACACCAATACTCAGTAAAACAGAGTCTCACTGTCCGATAAACACCAATACCCAGTAACACAGAGTCTCACTGTCCTGTAAACACCAATACTCAGTAACACAGATGCTCACTGTCCTGTAAACACCAATACTCAGTAACACAGAGTCTCACTGTCCTGTAAACACCAATACTCAGTAACACAGAGTCTCACTGTCCTATAAACACCAATACTCAGTAACACAGAGTCTCACTGTCCGATAAACACCAATACTCAGTAACACAGAGTCTCACTGTCCGGTAAACACCAATACTCAGTAACACAGAGTCTCACTGTCCTGTAAACCCCAATACTCAGTAACACAGAGTCTCACTGTCCAATAAACACCAATACTCAGTAACACAGAGTCTCACTGTCCTATAAACCCTAATACTCAGTAACACAGAGTCTAACTGTCCTGTAAACACCAATACTCAGTAACACAGAGTCTCACTGTCCGATAAACACCAATACTCAGTAACACAGAGTCTCACTGTCCTGTAAACACCAATACTCAGTAACACAGAGTCTCACTGTCCTATAAACACCAATACTCAGTGACACAGAGTCTCACTGTCCTGTAAACACCAATACTCAGTAACACAGAGTCTCACTGTCCTATAAACCCCAATACTCAGTGACACAGAGTCTCACTGTCCTGTAAACACCAATACTCAGTAACACAGAGTCTCACTGTCCTATAAACCCCAATACTCAGTGACACAGAGTCTCACTGTCCTATAAACACCAATACTCAGTAACACAGAGTCTCACTGTCCGATAAACACCAATACTCAGTAACACAGAGTCTCACTGTCCTATAAACACCAATACTCAGTAACACAGACTCTCACTGTCCTGTAAACACCAATACTCAGTAACACAGAATCTCACTGTCCTGTAAACCCCAATACTCAGTAACACAGAGTCTCACTGTCCTATAAACACCAATACTCAGTAACACAGAGTCTCACTGTCCTGTAAACACCAATACTCAGTAACACAAAGTCTCACTGTCCTATAAAAACACCAATACTCAGTAACACAGAGTCTCACTGTCCGATAAACACCAATACTCAGTAACACAGAATCTCACTGTCCTGTAAACCCCAATACTCAGTAACACAGAGTCTCACTGTCCTACAAACACCAATACTCAGTAACACAGAGTCTCACTGTCCTATAAACACCAATACTCAGTAACACAGAGTCTCACTGTCCTATAAACACCAATACTCAGTAAAACAGAGTCTCACTGTCCGATAAACACCAATACCCAGTAACACAGAGTCTCACTGTCCTGTAAACACCAATACTCAGTAACACAGATGCTCACTGTCCTGTAAACACCAATACTCAGTAACACAGAGTCTCACTGTCCTGTAAACACCAATACTCAGTAACACAGAGTCTCACTGTCCTATAAACACCAATACTCAGTAACACAGAGTCTCACTGTCCGATAAACACCAATACTCAGTAACACAGAGTCTCACTGTCCTGTAAACCCCAATACTCAGTAACACAGAGTCTCACTGTCCTACAAACACCAATACTCAGTAACACAGAGTCTCACTGTCCTGTAAACACCAATACTCAGTAACACAGAGTCTCACTGTCCTATAAACACCAATACACAGTAAAACAGAGTCTCACTGTCCGATAAACACCAATACCCAGTAACACAGAGTCTCACTGTCCTGTAAACACCAATACTCAGTAACACAGATGCTCACTGTCCTGTAAACACCAATACTCAGTAACACAGAGTCTCACTGTCCTGTAAACACCAATACTCAGTAACACAGAGTCTCACTGTCCTATAAACACCAATACTCAGTAAAACAGAGTCTCACTGTCCGATAAACACGAATACCCAGTAACACAGAGTCTCACTGTCCTGTAAACTCCAATACTCAGTAACACAGATGCTCACTGTCCTGTAAACACCAATACTCAGTAACACAGAGTCTCACTGTCCTGTAAACACCAATACTCAGTAACACAGAGTCTCACTGTCCTGTAAACACCAATACTCAGTAACACAGATGCTCACTGTCCTGTAAACACCAATACCCAGTAACACAGAGTCTCACTGTCCTGTAAACACCAATACTCAGTAACACAGATGCTCACTGTCCTGTAAACACCAATACTCAGTAACACAGAGTCTCACTGTCCTGTAAACACCAATACTCAGTAACACAGAGTCTCACTGTCCTATAAACACCAATACTCAGTAACACAGAGTCTCACTGTCCGATAAACACCAATACTCAGTAACACAGAGTCTCACTGTCCTATAAACACCAATACTCAGTAACACAGAGTCTCACTGTCCTATAAACACCAATACTCAGTAACACAGAGTCTCACTGTCCTATAAACACCAATACTCAGTAACACAGAGTCTCACTGTCCTATAAACACCAATACTCAGTAACACAGAGTCTCACTGTCCTATAAACACCAATACTCAGTAACACAGAGTCTCACTGTCCTATAAACACCAATACTCAGTAACAGAGTCTCACTGTCCTGCAAACACCAATACTCAGTAACACAGAGTCTCACTGTCCTATAAACACCAATACTCAGTAACACAGACTCTCACTGTCCTGTAAACACCAATACTCAGTAACACAGAGTCTCACTGTCCTATAAACACCAATACTCAGTAACACAGAATCTCACTGTCCTGTAAACCCCAATACTCAGTAACACAGAGTCTCACTGTCCTATAAACACCAATACTCAGTAACACAGAATCTCACTGTCCTGTAAACCCCAATACTCAGTAACACAGAGTCTCACTGTCCTATAAACACCAATACTCAGGAACACAGAGTCTCACTGTCCTGTAAACCCCAATACTCAGTAACACAGAGTCTCACTGTCCTATAAACACCAATACTCAGTAACACAGAGTCTCACTGTCCTATAAACACCAATACTCAGTAACACAGAGTCTCACTGTCCTATAAACACCAATACTCAGTAACACAGAGTCTCACTGTCCTGTAAACCCCAATACTCAGTAACACAGAGTCTCACTGTCCTATAAACACCAATACTCAGTAACACAGAGTCTCACTGTCCTATAAACACCAGTACTCAGTAACACAGAGTCTCACTGTCCTATAAACACCAATACTCAGTAACACAGAGTCTCACTGTCCGAGAAACACCAATACTCAGTAACAGAGTCTCACTGTCCTGTAAACCCCAATACTCAGTAACACAGAGTCTCACTGTCCTATAAACACCAATACTCAGTAACACAGAGTCTCACTGTCCTATAAACACCAATACTCAGTAACACAGAGTCTCACTGTCCTATAAACACCAATACTCAGTAACACAGAGTCTCACTGTCCTATAAACACCAATACTCAGGAACACAGAGTCTCACTGTCCTGTAAACCCCAATACTCAGTAACACAGAGTCTCACTGTCCTATAAACACCAATACTCAGTAACACAGAATCTCACTGTCCAATAAACACCAATACTCAGTAACACAGAGTCTCACTGTCCTATAAACCCTAATACTCAGTAACACAGAGTCTAACTGTCCTGTAAACACCAATACTCAGTAACACAGAGTCTCACTGTCCGATAAACACCAATACTCAGTAACACAGAGTCTCACTGTCCTGTAAACACCAATACTCAGTAACACAGAGTCTCACTGTCCTATAAACACCAATACTCAGTGACACAGAGTCTCACTGTCCTGTAAACACCAATACTCAGTAACACAGAGTCTCACTGTCCTATAAACCCCAATACTCAGTGACACAGAGTCTCACTGTCCTGTAAACACCAATACTCAGTAACACAGAGTCTCACTGTCCTATAAACCCCAATACTCAGTGACACAGAGTCTCACTGTCCTATAAACACCAATACTCAGTAACACAGAGTCTCACTGTCCGATAAACACCAATACTCAGTAACACGGAGTCTCACTGTCCTATAAACACCAATACTCAGTAACACAGACTCTCACTGTCCTGTAAACACCAATACTCAGTAACACAGAATCTCACTGTCCTGTAAACCCCAATACTCAGTAACACAGAGTCTCACTGTCCTATAAACACCAATACTCAGTAACACAGAGTCTCACTGTCCTGTAAACACCAATACTCAGTAACACAAAGTCTCACTGTCCTATAAAAACACCAATACTCAGTAACACAGAGTCTCACTGTCCTATAAACACCAATACTCAGTAACACAGAGTCTCACTGTCCGATAAACACCAATACTCAGTAACACAGAGTCTCACTGTCCTATAAACACCAATACTCAGTAACACAGACTCTCACTGTCCTGTAAACACCAATACTCAGTAACACAGAATCTCACTGTCCTGTAAACCCCAATACTCAGTAACACAGAGTCTCACTGTCCTATAAACACCAATACTCAGTAACACAGAGTCTCACTGTCCTGTAAACACCAATACTCAGTAACACAAAGTCTCACTGTCCTATAAAAACACCAATACTCAGTAACACAGAGTCTCACTGTCCGATAAACACCAATACTCAGTAACACAGAATCTCACTGTCCTGTAAACCCCAATACTCAGTAACACAGAGTCTCACTGTCCTACAAACACCAATACTCAGTAACACAGAGTCTCACTGTCCTATAAACACCAATACTCAGTAACACAGAGTCTCACTGTCCTGTAAACACCAATACTCAGTAACACAGATGCTCACTGTCCTGTAAACACCAATACTCAGTAACACAGAGTCTCACTGTCCTGTAAACACCAATACTCAGTAACACAGAGTCTCACTGACCTATAAACACCAATACTCAGTAACACAGAGTCTCACTGTCCGATAAACACCAATACTCAGTAACACAGAGTCTCACTGTCCTGTAAACCCCAATACTCAGTAACACAGAGTCTCACTGTCCTACAAACACCAATACTCAGTAACACAGAGTCTCACTGTCCTATAAACACCAATACTCAGTAACACAGAGTCTCACTGTCCTATAAACACCAATACTCAGTAAAACAGAGTCTCACTGTCCGATAAACACCAATACCCAGTAACACAGAGTCTCACTGTCCTGTAAACACCAATACTCAGTAACACAGATGCTCACTGTCCTGTAAACACCAATACTCAGTAACACAGAGTCTCACTGTCCTGTAAACACCAATACTCAGTAACACAGAGTCTCACTGTCCTGTAAACACCAATACTCAGTAACACAGATGCTCACTGTCCTGTAAACACCAATACCCAGTAACACAGAGTCTCACTGTCCTGTAAACACCAATACTCAGTAACACAGATGCTCACTGTCCTGTAAACACCAATACTCAGTAACACAGAGTCTCACTGTCCTGTAAACACCAATACTCAGTAACACAGAGTCTCACTGTCCTATAAACACCAATACTCAGTAACACAGAGTCTCACTGTCCGATAAACACCAATACTCAGTAACACAGAGTCTCACTGTCCTATAAACACCAATACTCAGTAACACAGAGTCTCACTGTCCTATAAACACCAATACTCAGTAACACAGAGTCTCACTGTCCTATAAACACCAATACTCAGTAACACAGAGTCTCACTGTCCTATAAACACCAATACTCAGTAACACAGAGTCTCACTGTCCTATAAACACCAATACTCAGTAACACAGAGTCTCACTGTCCTATAAACACCAATACTCAGTAACAGAGTCTCACTGTCCTGCAAACACCAATACTCAGTAACACAGAGTCTCACTGTCCTATAAACACCAATACTCAGTAACACAGACTCTCACTGTCCTGTAAACACCAATACTCAGTAACACAGAGTCTCACTGTCCTATAAACACCAATACTCAGTAACACAGAATCTCACTGTCCTGTAAACCCCAATACTCAGTAACACAGAGTCTCACTGTCCTATAAACACCAATACTCAGTAACACAGAATCTCACTGTCCTGTAAACCCCAATACTCAGTAACACAGAGTCTCACTGTCCTATAAACACCAATACTCAGTAACACAGAGTCTCACTGTCCTATAAACACCAATACTCAGTAACACAGAGTCTCACTGTCCTATAAACACCAATACTCAGTAACACAGAGTCTCACTGTCCTGTAAACCCCAATACTCAGTAACACAGAGTCTCACTGTCCTATAAACACCAATACTCAGTAACACAGAGTCTCACTGTCCTATAAACACCAATACTCAGTAACACAGAGTCTCACTGTCCTATAAACACCAATACTCAGTAACACAGAGTCTCACTGTCCTATAAACACCAATACTCAGTAACACAGAGTCTCACTGTCCTGTAAACCCCAATACTCAGTAACACAGAGTCTCACTGTCCTATAAACACCAATACTCAGTAACACAGAGTCTCACTGTCCTATAAACACCAATACTCAGTAACACAGAGTCTCACTGTCCTATAAACACCAATACTCAGTAACACAGAGTCTCACTGTCCTATAAACACCAATACTCAGGAACACAGAGTCTCACTGTCCTGTAAACCCCAATACTCAGTAACACAGAGTCTCACTGTCCTATAAACACCAATACTCAGTAACACAGAATCTCACTGTCCAATAAACACCAATACTCAGTAACACAGAGTCTCACTGTCCTATAAACCCTAATACTCAGTAACACAGAGTCTAACTGTCCTGTAAACACCAATACTCAGTAACACAGAGTCTCACTGTCCGATAAACACCAATACTCAGTAACACAGAGTCTCACTGTCCTGTAAACACCAATACTCAGTAACACAGAGTCTCACTGTCCTATAAACACCAATACTCAGTGACACAGAGTCTCACTGTCCTGTAAACACCAATACTCAGTAACACAGAGTCTCACTGTCCTATAAACCCCAATACTCAGTGACACAGAGTCTCACTGTCCTGTAAACACCAATACTCAGTAACACAGAGTCTCACTGTCCTATAAACCCCAATACTCAGTGACACAGAGTCTCACTGTCCTATAAACACCAATACTCAGTAACACAGAGTCTCACTGTCCGATAAACACCAATACTCAGTAACACAGAGTCTCACTGTCCTATAAACACCAATACTCAGTAACACAGACTCTCACTGTCCTGTAAACACCAATACTCAGTAACACAGAATCTCACTGTCCTGTAAACCCCAATACTCAGTAACACAGAGTCTCACTGTCCTATAAACACCAATACTCAGTAACACAGAGTCTCACTGTCCTGTAAACACCAATACTCAGTAACACAAAGTCTCACTGTCCTATAAAAACACCAATACTCAGTAACACAGAGTCTCACTGTCCGATAAACACCAATACTCAGTAACACAGAATCTCACTGTCCTGTAAACCCCAATACTCAGTAACACAGAGTCTCACTGTCCTACAAACACCAATACTCAGTAACACAGAGTCTCACTGTCCTATAAACACCAATACTCAGTAACACAGAGTCTCACTGTCCTATAAACACCAATACTCAGTAAAACAGAGTCTCACTGTCCGATAAACACCAATACCCAGTAACACAGAGTCTCACTGTCCTATAAACACCAATACTCAGTAACACAGAGTCTCACTGTCCTGTAAACACCAATACTCAGTAACACAGATGCTCACTGTCCTGTAAACACCAATACTCAGTAACACAGAGTCTCACTGTCCTGTAAACACCAATACTCAGTAACACAGAGTCTCACTGTCCTATAAACACCAATACTCAGTAACACAGAGTCTCACTGTCCTGTAAACACCAATACTCAGTAACACAGAGTCTCACTGTCCTATAAACACCAATACTCAGTAACACAGAGTCTCACTGTCCTATAAACACCAATACTCAGTAACACAGAGTCTCACTGTCCTATAAACACCAATACTCAGTAACACAGAGTCTCACTGTCCTGTAAACCCCAATACTCAGTAACACAGAGTCTCACTGTCCTACAAACACCAATACTCAGTAACACAGAGTCTCACTGTCCTATAAACACCAATACTCAGTAACACAGAGTCTCACTGTCCTATAAACACCAATACTCAGTAAAACAGAGTCTCACTGTCCGATAAACACCAATACCCAGTAACACAGAGTCTCACTGTCCTGTAAACACCAATACTCAGTAACACAGATGCTCACTGTCCTGTAAACACCAATACTCAGTAACACAGAGTCTCACTGTCCTGTAAACACCAATACTCAGTAACACAGAGTCTCACTGTCCTATAAACACCAATACTCAGTAAAACAGAGTCTCACTGTCCGATAAACACCAATACCCAGTAACACAGAGTCTCACTGTCCTGTAAACACCAATACTCAGTAACACAGATGCTCACTGTCCTGTAAACACCAATACTCAGTAACACAGAGTCTCACTGTCCTGTAAACACCAATACTCAGTAACACAGAGTCTCACTGTCCTGTAAACACCAATACTCAGTAACACAGATGCTCACTGTCCTGTAAACACCAATACCCAGTAACACAGAGTCTCACTGTCCTGTAAACACCAATACTCAGTAACACAGAATCTCACTGTCCTGTAAACACCAATACTCAGTAACACAGAGTCTCACTGTCCTGTAAACACCAATACTCAGTAACACAGAGTCTCACTGTCCTATAAACACCAATACTCAGTAACACAGAGTCTCACTGTCCGATAAACACCAATACTCAGTAACACAGAGTCTCACTGTCCGATAAACACCAATACTCAGTAACACAGAGTCTCACTGTCCTGTAAACCCCAATACTCAGTAACACAGAGTCTCACTGTCCAATAAACACCAATACTCAGTAACACAGAGTCTCACTGTCCTATAAACCCTAATACTCAGTAACACAGAGTCTAACTGTCCTGTAAACACCAATACTCAGTAACACAGAGTCTCACTGTCCTATAAACACCAATACTCAGTAACACAGAGTCTCACTGTCCGATAAACACCAATACTCAGTAACACAGAGTCTCACTGTCCTATAAACACCAATACTCAGTAACACAGACTCTCACTGTCCTGTAAACACCAATACTCAGTAACACAGAATCTCACTGTCCTGTAAACCCCAATACTCAGTAACACAGAGTCTCACTGTCCTATAAACACCAATACTCAGTAACACAGAGTCTCACTGTCCTGTAAACACCAATACTCAGTAACACAAAGTCTCACTGTCCTATAAAAACACCAATACTCAGTAACACAGAGTCTCACTGTCCGATAAACACCAATACTCAGTAACACAGAATCTCACTGTCCTGTAAACCCCAATACTCAGTAACACAGAGTCTCACTGTCCTACAAACACCAATACTCAGTAACACAGAGTCTCACTGTCCTATAAACACCAATACTCAGTAACACAGAGTCTCACTGTCCTATAAACACCAATACTCAGTAACACAGAGTCTCACTGTCCTATAAACACCAATACTCAGTAACACAGAGTCTCACTGTCCTATAAACACCAATACTCAGTAACACAGAGTCTCACTGTCCTATAAACACCAATACTCAGTAACACAGAGTCTCACTGTCCTATAAACACCAATACTCAGTAACAGAGTCTCACTGTCCTGCAAACACCAATACTCAGTAACACAGAGTCTCACTGTCCTATAAACACCAATACTCAGTAACACAGACTCTCACTGTCCTGTAAACACCAATACTCAGTAACACAGAGTCTCACTGTCCGAGAAACACCAATACTCAGTAACAGAGTCTCACTGTCCTGTAAACCCCAATACTCAGTAACACAGAGTCTCACTGTCCTATAAACACCAATACTCAGTAACACAGAGTCTCACTGTCCTATAAACACCAATACTCAGTAACACAGAGTCTCACTGTCCTATAAACACCAATACTCAGTAACACAGAGTCTCACTGTCCTATAAACACCAATACTCAGGAACACAGAGTCTCACTGTCCTGTAAACCCCAATACTCAGTAACACAGAGTCTCACTGTCCTATAAACACCAATACTCAGTAACACAGAGTCTCACTGTCCTATAAACACCAATACTCAGTAACACAGAGTCTCACTGTCCTATAAACACCAATACTCAGTAACACAGAGTCTCACTGTCCTGTAAACCCCAATACTCAGTAACACAGAGTCTCACTGTCCTATAAACACCAATACTCAGTAACACAGAGTCTCACTGTCCTATAAACACCAATACTCAGTAACACAGAGTCTCACTGTCCGAGAAACACCAATACTCAGTAACACAGAGTCTCACTGTCCTGTAAACACCAATACTCAGTAACACAGAGTGTCACTGTCCGATAAACACCAATACTCAGTAACACAGAGTCTCACTGTCCGAGAAACACCAATACTCAGTAACACAGAGTCACACTGTCCTGTAAACCCCAATACTCAGTAACACAGAGTCTCACTGTCCTGCAAACACCAATACTCAGTAAAACAGAGTCTCACTGTCCTGCAAACACCAATACTCAGTAACACAGAGTCTCACTGTCCTGTAAACACCAATACTCAGTAACAGAGTCTCACTGTCCTATAAACACCAATACTCAGTAACACAGAGTCTCACTGTACGATAAACACCAATACTCAGTGACACAGAGTCTCACTGTCCGATAAACACCAATACTCAGTAACACAGAGTCTCACTGTCCTGTAAACACCAATACTCAGTAACACAGAGTCTCACTGTCCTATAAACACCAATACTCAGTGACACAGAGTCTCACTGTCCTGTAAACACCAATACTCAGTAACACAGAGTCTCACTGTCCTATAAACCCCAATACTCAGTGACACAGAGTCTCACTGTCCTGTAAACACCAATACTCAGTAACACAGAGTCTCACTGTCCTATAAACCCCAATACTCAGTGACACAGAGTCTCACTGTCCTATAAACACCAATACTCAGTAACACAGAGTCTCACTGTCCGATAAACACCAATACTCAGTAACACAGAGTCTCACTGTCCTATAAACACCAATACTCAGTAACACAGACTCTCACTGTCCTGTAAACACCAATACTCAGTAACACAGAATCTCACTGTCCTGTAAACCCCAATACTCAGTAACACAGAGTCTCACTGTCCTATAAACACCAATACTCAGTAACACAGAGTCTCACTGTCCTGTAAACACCAATACTCAGTAACACAGAGTCTCACTGTCCTATAAACACCAATACTCAGTAACACAGAGTCTCACTGTCCTGTAAACCCCAATACTCAGTAACACAGAGTCTCACTGTCCTATCAACACCAATACTCAGTAACACAGAGTCTCACTGTCCTATAAACACCAATACTCAGTAACACAGAGTCTCACTGTCCTATAAACACCAATACTCAGTAACACAGAGTCTCACTGTCCTGTAAACCCCAATACTCAGTAACACAGAGTCTCACTGTCCTGTTAACACCAATACTCAGTAACACAGAGACTCACTGTCCTGTAAACACCAATACTCAGTAAAACAGAGTCTCACTGTCCGATAAACACCAATACCCAGTAACACAGAGTCTCACTGTCCTGTAAACACCAATACTCAGTAACACAGAGTCTCACTGTCCTGTAAACACCAATACTCAGTAACACAGAGTCTCACTGTCCTGTAAACACCAATACTCAGTAACACAGAGTCTCACTGTCCGATAAACACCAATACTCAGTAACACAGAGTCTCACTGTCCTGTAAACACCAATACTCAGTAACACAGAGTCTCACTGTCCTATAAACACCAATACTCAGTGACACAGAGTCTCACTGTCCTGTAAACACCAATACTCAGTAACACAGAGTCTCACTGTCCTATAAACCCCAATACTCAGTAACACAGAGTCTCACTGTCCTATAAACACCAATACTCAGGAACACAGAGTCTCACTGTCCTATAAACACCAATACTCAGTAACACAGAGTCTCACTGTCCTATAAACACCAATACTCAGTAACACAGAGTCTCACTGTCCTATAAACACCAATACTCAGTAACACAGAGTCTCACTGTCCTATAAACACCAATACTCAGTAACACAGAGTCTCACTGTCCTATAAACACCAATACTCAGTAACACAGAGTCTCACTGTCCTGTAAACACCAATACTCAGTAACACAGAGTCTCACTTTCCTATAAACACCAATACTCAGTAACACAGAGTCTCACTGTCCGAGAAACACCAATACTCAGTAACACAGAGTCTCACTGTCCGAGAAACACCAATACTCAGTAACACAGAGTCTCACTGTCCTGTAAACACCAATACTCAGTAACACAGAGTGTCACTGTCCTATAAACACCAATACTCAGTAACACAGAGTCTCACTGTCCTGCAAACACCAATACTCAGTAACACAGAGTCTCACTGTCCTGTAAACACCAATACTCAGTAACACAGAGTCTCACTGTCCTATAAACACCAATACTCAGTAACACAGAGTCTCACTGTCCTATAAACCCCAATACTCAGTAACACAGAGTCTCACTGTCCTATAAACACCAATACTCAGTAACACAGAGTCTCAATGTCCAGTAAACACCAATACTCAGTAACACAGAGTCTCACTGTCCTGTAAACCCCAATACTCAGTAACACAGAGTCTCACTGTCCTATAAACACCAATACTCAGTAACACAGAGTCTCACTGTCCTATAAACACCAATACTCAGTAACACAGAGTCTTACTGTCCTATAAACACCAATACTCAGTAACACAGAGTCTCACTGTCCTATAAACACCAATACTCAGTAACACAGAGTCTCACTGTCCTGTAAACACCAATACTCAGTAACACAGAGTCTCACTGTCCTGTAAACATCATTACTCAGTAACACAGAGTCTCACTGTCCTAGAAATCCCAATACTCAGGAACACAGAGTCTCACTGTCCGATAAACACCAATACTCAGTAACACAGAGTATCACTGTCCTATAAACATCAATACTCAGTAACACAGAGTCTCACTGTCCTGTAAACACCAATACTCAGTAACACAGAGTCACACTGTCCTGTAATCCCCAATACTCAGTAACACAGAGTCACACTGTCCTATAAAAACCAATACTCAGTGACACAGAGTCTCACTGTCCTGTAAACACCAATACTCAGTAACACAGAGTCTCACTGTCCTGTAAACACCAATACTCAGTAACACAGAGTCTCACTGTCCTGTAAACACCAATACTCAGTAACACAGAGTATCACTGTCCTATAAACACCAATACTCAGTAACACAGAGTCTCACTGTCCTGTAAACACCAATACTCAGTAACACAGAGTCTCACTGTCCTGTAAACACCAATACTCAGTAACACAGAGTCTCACTGTCCTGTAATCCCCAATACTCAGTAACACAGAGTCACACTGTCCTATAAACACCAATACTCAGTAACACAGAGTCTCACTGTCCTATAAACCCCAATACTCAGTAACACAGAATCTCACTGTCCTGTAAACCCCAATACTCAGTAACACAGAGTCTCACTGTCCTATAAACACCAATACTCAGTAACACAGAATCTCACTGTCCAGTAAACACCAATACTCAGTAACACAGAGTCTCACTGTCCGATAAACACCAATACTCAGTAACACAGAATCTCACTGTCCTGTAAACCCCAATACTCAGTAACACAGAGTCTCACTGTCCTACAAACACCAATACTCAGTAACACAGAGTCTCACTGTCCTATAAACACCAATACTCAGTAACACAGAGTCTCACTGTCCTATAAACACCAATACTCAGTAACACAGAGTCTCACTGTCCTATAAACACCAATACTCAGTAACACAGAGTCTCACTGTCCTATAAACACCAATACTCAGTAACACAGAGTCTCACTGTCCTATAAACACCAATACTCAGTAACACAGAGTCTCACTGTCCTATAAACACCAATACTCAGTAACAGAGTCTCACTGTCCTGCAAACACCAATACTCAGTAACACAGAGTCTCACTGTCCTATAAACACCAATACTCAGTAACACAGACTCTCACTGTCCTGTAAACACCAATACTCAGTAACACAGAGTCTCACTGTCCGAGAAACACCAATACTCAGTAACAGAGTCTCACTGTCCTGTAAACCCCAATACTCAGTAACACAGAGTCTCACTGTCCTATAAACACCAATACTCAGTAACACAGAGTCTCACTGTCCTATAAACACCAATACTCAGTAACACAGAGTCTCACTGTCCTATAAACACCAATACTCAGTAACACAGAGTCTCACTGTCCTATAAACACCAATACTCAGGAACACAGAGTCTCACTGTCCTATAAACACCAATACTCAGTGACACAGAGTCTCACTGTCCTGTAAACACCAATACTCAGTAACACAGAGTCTCACTGTCCTATAAACCCCAATACTCAGTTACACAGAGTCTCACTGTCCTGTAAACACCAATACTCAGTAACACAGAGTCTCACTGTCCTATAAACCCCAATACTCAGTGACACAGAGTCTCACTGTCCTATAAACACCAATACTCAGTAACACAGAGTCTCACTGTCCGATAAACACCAATACTCAGTAACACAGAGTCTCACTGTCCTATAAACACCAATACTCAGTAACACAGACTCTCACTGTCCTGTAAACACCAATACTCAGTAACACAGAATCTCACTGTCCTGTAAACCCCAATACTCAGTAACACAGAGTCTCACTGTCCTATAAACACCAATACTCAGTAACACAGAGTCTCACTGTCCTGTAAACACCAATACTCAGTAACACAGAGTCTCACTGTCCTATAAAAACACCAATACTCAGTAACACAGAGTCTCACTGTCCGATAAACACCAATACTCAGTAACACAGAATCTCACTGTCCTGTAAACCCCAATACTCAGTAACACAGAGTCTCACTGTCCTACAAACACCAATACTCAGTAACACAGAGTCTCACTGTCCTATAAACACCAATACTCAGTAACACAGAGTCTCACTGTCCTATAAACACCAATACTCAGTAACACAGAGTCTCACTGTCCTATAAACACCAATACTCAGTAACACAGAGTCTCACTGTCCTATAAACACCAATACTCAGTAACACAGAGTCTCACTGTCCTATAAACACCAATACTCAGTAACACAGAGTCTCACTGTCCTATAAACACCAATACTCAGTAACAGAGTCTCACTGTCCTGCAAACACCAATACTCAGTAACACAGAGTCTCACTGTCCTATAAACACCAATACTCAGTAACACAGACTCTCACTGTCCTATAAACACCAATACTCAGTAACACAGAGTTTCACTGTCCGATAAACACCAATACTCAGTAACACAGAGTCTCACTGTCCTATAAACACCAATACTCAGTAACACAGAGTCTCACTGTCCTGTAAACCCCAATACTCAGTAACACAGAGTCTCACTGTCCGATAAACACCAATACTCAGTAACACAGAGTCTCACTGTCCTATAAACACCAATACTCAGTAACACAGAGTCTCACTGTCCTGTAAACACCAATACTCAGTAACACAGAGTCTCACTGTCCTGTAAATCCCAATACTCAGTAACACAGAGTCTCACTGTCCAGTAAACCCCAATACTCAGTAACACAGAGTCTCACTTTCCTATAAACACCAATACTCAGTAACACAGAGTCTCACTGTCCTATAAACACCAATACTCAGTAACACAGAGTCTCACTGTCCAGTAAACCCCAATACTCAGTAACACAGAGTCTCACTTTCCTATAAACACCAATACTCAGTAACACAGAGTCTCACTGTCCTATAAACACCAATACTCAGTAACACAGAGTCTCACTGTCCTATAAACACCAATACTCAGTAACACAGAGTCTCACTGTCCTGTAAACCCCAATACTCAGTAACACAGAGTCTCACTGTCCTATCAACACCAATACTCAGTAACACAGAGTCTCACTGTCCTATAAACACCAATACTCAGTAACACAGAGTCTCACTGTCCTATAAACACCAATACTCAGTAACACAGAGTCTCACTGTCCTGTAAACCCCAATACTCAGTAACACAGAGTCTCACTGTCCTGTAAACACCAATACTCAGTAACACAGAGACTCACTGTCCTGTAAACACCAATACTCAGTAAAACAGAGTCTCACTGTCCGATAAACACCAATACCCAGTAACACAGAGTCTCACTGTCCTGTAAACACCAATACTCAGTAACACAGAGTCTCACTGTCCTGTAAACACCAATACTCAGTAACACAGAGTCTCACTGTCCTGTAAACACCAATACTCAGTAACACAGAGTCTCACTGTCCGATAAACACCAATACTCAGTAACACAGAGTCTCACTGTCCTGTAAACACCAATACTCAGTAACACAGAGTCTCACTGTCCTATAAACACCAATACTCAGTGACACAGAGTCTCACTGTCCTGTAAACACCAATACTCAGTAACACAGAGTCTCACTGTCCTATAAACCCCAATACTCAGTAACACAGAGTCTCACTGTCCTATAAACACCAATACTCAGGAACACAGAGTCTCACTGTCCTATAAACACCAATACTCAGTAACACAGAGTCTCACTGTCCTATAAACACCAATACTCAGTAACACAGAGTCTCACTGTCCTATAAACACCAATACTCAGTAACACAGAGTCTCACTGTCCTATAAACACCAATACTCAGTAACACAGAGTCTCACTGTCCTATAAACACCAATACTCAGTAACACAGAGTCTCACTGTCCTGTAAACACCAATACTCAGTAACACAGAGTCTCACTTTCCTATAAACACCAATACTCAGTAACACAGAGTCTCACTGTCCGAGAAACACCAATACTCAGTAACACAGAGTCTCACTGTCCGAGAAACACCAATACTCAGTAACACAGAGTCTCACTGTCCTGTAAACACCAATACTCAGTAACACAGAGTGTCACTGTCCTATAAACACCAATACTCAGTAACACAGAGTCTCACTGTCCTGCAAACACCAATACTCAGTAACACAGAGTCTCACTGTCCTGTAAACACCAATACTCAGTAACACAGAGTCTCACTGTCCTATAAACACCAATACTCAGTAACACAGAGTCTCACTGTCCTATAAACCCCAATACTCAGTAACACAGAGTCTCACTGTCCTATAAACACCAATACTCAGTAACACAGAGTCTCAATGTCCAGTAAACACCAATACTCAGTAACACAGAGTCTCACTGTCCTGTAAACCCCAATACTCAGTAACACAGAGTCTCACTGTCCTATAAACACCAATACTCAGTAACACAGAGTCTCACTGTCCTATAAACACCAATACTCAGTAACACAGAGTCTTACTGTCCTATAAACACCAATACTCAGTAACACAGAGTCTCACTGTCCTATAAACACCAATACTCAGTAACACAGAGTCTCACTGTCCTGTAAACACCAATACTCAGTAACACAGAGTCTCACTGTCCTGTAAACATCATTACTCAGTAACACAGAGTCTCACTGTCCTAGAAATCCCAATACTCAGGAACACAGAGTCTCACTGTCCGATAAACACCAATACTCAGTAACACAGAGTATCACTGTCCTATAAACATCAATACTCAGTAACACAGAGTCTCACTGTCCTGTAAACACCAATACTCAGTAACACAGAGTCACACTGTCCTGTAATCCCCAATACTCAGTAACACAGAGTCACACTGTCCTATAAAAACCAATACTCAGTGACACAGAGTCTCACTGTCCTGTAAACACCAATACTCAGTAACACAGAGTCTCACTGTCCTGTAAACACCAATACTCAGTAACACAGAGTCTCACTGTCCTGTAAACACCTATACTCAGTAACACAGAGTATCACTGTCCTATAAACACCAATACTCAGTAACACAGAGTCTCACTGTCCTGTAAACACCAATACTCAGTAACACAGAGTCTCACTGTCCTGTAAACACCAATACTCAGTAACACAGAGTCTCACTGTCCTGTAATCCCCAATACTCAGTAACACAGAGTCACACTGTCCTATAAACACCAATACTCAGTAACACAGAGTCTCACTGTCCTATAAACCCCAATACTCAGTAACACAGAATCTCACTGTCCTGTAAACCCCAATACTCAGTAACACAGAGTCTCACTGTCCTATAAACACCAATACTCAGTAACACAGAATCTCACTGTCCAGTAAACACCAATACTCAGTAACACAGAGTCTCACTGTCCTGCAAACACCAATACTCAGAAACAGAGTCTCACTGTCCTATAAAAACCAATACTCAGTAACACAGAGTCTCACTGTCCTATAAACACCAATACTCAGTAACACAGAGTCTCACTGTCCTGTAAACACCAATACTCAGTAACACAGAGTCTCACTGTCCTATAAACACCAATACTCAGTAACACAGAGTCTCACTGTCCTATAAACACCAATACTCAGTAACACAGAGTCTCACTGTCCTATAAACACCAATACTCAGAAACACAGAGTCTCACTGTCCTATAAACACCAATACTCAGTAACACAGAGTCTCACTGTCCTATAAACACCAATACTCAGTAACACAGAGTCTCACTGTCCAATAACACCAATACTCAGTAACACAGAGTCTCACTGTCCTATAAACACCAATACTCAGTAACACAGAGTCTCACTGTCCTGTAAACACCAATACTCAGTAACACAGAGTCTCACTGTCCTATAAACACCAATACTCAGTAACACAGAATCTCACTGTCCAGTAAACACCAATACTCAGTAACACAGAGTCTCACTGTCCTGCAAACACCAATACTCAGAAACAGAGTCTCACTGTCCTATAAAAACCAATACTCAGTAACACAGAGTCTCACTGTCCTATAAACACCAATACTCAGTAACACAGAGTCTCACTGTCCTGTAAACACCAATACTCAGTAACACAGAGTCTCACTGTCCTATTAACCCCAATACTCAGTAACACAGAGTCTCACTGTCCTATAAACACCAATACTCAGTAACACAGAGTCTCACTGTCCTATAAACACCAATACTCAGTAACACAGAGTCTCACTGTCCGATAAACCCGAATACTCAGTAACACAGAGTCTCACTGTCCTATAAACACCAATACTCAGTAACACAAAGTCTCACTGTCCGATAAACCCGAATACTCAGTAACAGAGTCTCACTGTCCTATAAACACCAATACTCAGTAACACAGAGTCTCACTGTCCTATAAACACCAATACTCAGTAACACAGAGTCTCACTGTCCTATAAACACCAATACTCAGTAACACAGAGTCTCACTGTCCTGTAAACACCAATACTCAGTAACACAGAGTCTCACTGTCCTGTAAACACCAATACTCAGTAACACAGAGTCTCACTGTCCTATAAACACCAATACTCAGTAACACAGAGTCTCACTGTCCGAGAAACACCAATACTCAGTAACACAGAGTCTCACTGTCCGAGAAACACCAATACCCAGTAACACAGAGTCTCACTGTCCTGTAAACACCAATACTCAGTAACACAGAGTCTCACTGTCCTGTAAACACCAATACTCAGTAACACAGAGTCTCACTGTCCTGTAAACACCAATACTCAGTAACACAGAGTCTCACTGTCCGATAAACACCAATACTCAGTAACACAGAGTCTCACTGTCCTGTAAACACCAATACTCAGTAACACAGAGTCTCACTGTCCTATAAACACCAATACTCAGTGACACAGAGTCTTACTGTCCTGTAAACACCAATACTCAGTAACAGAGTCTCACTGTCCTATAAACCCCAATACTCAGTGACACAGAGTCTCACTGTCCTGTAAACACCAATACTCAGTAACACAGAGTCTCACTGTCCTATAAACCCCAATACTCAGTGACACAGAGTCTCACTGTCCTATAAACACCAATACTCAGTAACACAGAGTCTCACTGTCCTATAAACACCAATACTCAGTAACACAGAGTCTCACTGTCCTATAAACACCAATACTCAGTAACACAGAGTCTCACTGTCCTATAAACACCAATACTCAGTAACACAGAGTCTCACTGTCCTATAAACACCAATACTCAGTAACAAAGAGTCTCACTGTCCTATAAACACCAATACTCAGTAACAGAGTCTCACTGTCCTGCAAACACCAATACTCAGTAAGACAGACTCTCACTGTCCTATAAACACCAATACTCAGTAACACAGACTCTCACTGTCCTGTAAACACCAATATTCAGTAATACAGAGTCTCACTGTCCTATAAACACCAATACTCAGTAACACAGAGTCTCACTGTCCTGTAAACACCAATACTCAGTAACACAGAGTCTCACTGTCCTGTAAACATCATTACTCAGTAACACAGAGTCTCACTGTCCTAGAAATCCCAACACTCAGGAACACAGAGTCTCACTGTCCGATAAACACCAATACTCAGTAACACAGAGTATCACTGTCCTATAAACACCAATACTCAGTAACACAGAGTCTCACTGTCCTGTAAACACCAATACTCAGTAACACAGAGTCACACTGTCCTGTAATCCCCAATACTCAGTAACACAGAGTCACACTGTCCTATAAAAACCAATACTCAGTGACACAGAGTCTCACTGTCCTGTAAACACCAATACTCAGTAACACAGAGTCTCACTGTCCTGTAAACACCAATACTCAGTAACACAGAGTCTCACTGTCCTGTAAACACCAATACTCAGTAACACAGAGTATCACTGTCCTATAAACACCAATACTCAGTAACACAGAGCCTCACTGTCCTATAAACCCCAATACTCAGTAACACAGAATCTCACTGTCCTGTAAACCCCAATACTCAGTAACACAGAGTCTCACTGTCCTATAAACACCAATACTCAGTAACACAGAATCTCACTGTCCAGTAAACACCAATACTCAGTAACACAGAGTCTCACTGTCCTGCAAACACCAATACTCAGAAACAGAGTCTCACTGTCCTATAAAAACCAATACTCAGTAACACAGAGTCTCACTGTCCTATAAACACCAATACTCAGTAACACAGAGTCTCACTGTCCTGTAAACACCAATACTCAGTAACACAGAGTCTCACTGTCCTATTAACCCCAATACTCAGTAACACAGAGTCTCACTGTCCCATAAACACCAATACTCAGTAACACAGAGTCTCACTGTCCTGTAAACACCAATACTCAGTAACACAGAGTCTCACTGTCCTGTAAACACCAATACTCAGTAACACAGAGTCTCACTGTCCTATTAACCCCAATACTCAGTAACACAGAGTCTCACTGTCCCATAAACACCAATACTCAGTAACACAGAGTCTCACTGTCCTGTAAACCCCAATACTCAGTAACACAGAGTCTCACTGTCCTATAAACACCAATACTCAGTAACACAGAGTCTCACTGTCCTATAAACACCAATACTCAGTAACACAGAGTCTCACTGTCCTATAAACACCAATACTCTGTGACACAGAGTCTCACTGTCCTATAAACACCAATACTCTGTGACACAGAGTCTCACTGTCCTATAAACCCCAATACTCAGTAACACAGAGTCTCACTGTCCTATAAACACCAATACTCAGTAACACAGAGTCTCACTGTCCTGTAAACACCAATACTCAGTAACACAGAGTCTCACTGTCCTGTAAACACCAATACTCAGTAACACAGAGTCTCACTGTCCTATAAACCCCAATACTCAGTAACACAGAGTCTCACTGTCCTATAAACACCAATACTCAGTAACACAGAGTCTCACTGTCCTATAAACCCCAATACTCAGTAACACAGAGTCTCACTGTCCTATAAACACCAATACTCAGTAACACAGAGTCTCACTGTCCGATAAACACCAATACTCAGTAACACAGAGTCTCACTGTCCTATAAACACCAATACTCAGTAACACAGAGTCTCACTGTCCGATAAACCCGAATACTCAGTAACACAGAGTCTCACTGTCCTATAAACACCAATACTCAGTAACACAGAGTCTCACTGTCCTATAAACACCAATACTCAGTAACACAGAGTCTCACTGTCCTATAAACACCAATACTCAGTAACACAAAGTCTCACTGTCCGATAAACCCGAATACTCAGTAACACAGAGTCTCACTGTCCTATAAACACCAATACTCAGTAACACAGAGTCTCACTGTCCTATAAACACCAATACTCAGTAACACAGAGTCTCACTGTCCTATAAACACCAATACTCAGTAACACAGAGTCTCACTGTCCTGTAAACACCAATACTCAGTAACACAGAGTCTCACTGTCCTGTAAACACCAATACTCAGTAACACAGAGTCTCACTGTCCTATAAACACCAATACTCAGTAACACAGAGTCTCACTGTCCGAGAAACACCAATACTCAGTAACACAGAGTCTCACTGTCCGAGAAACACCAATACCCAGTAACACAGAGTCTCACTGTCCTGTAAACACCAATACTCAGTAACACAGAGTCTCACTGTCCTGTAAACACCAATACTCAGTAACACAGAGTCTCACTGTCCTGTAAACACCAATACTCAGTAACACAGAGTCTCACTGTCCGATAAACACCAATACTCAGTAACACAGAGTCTCACTGTCCTATAAACACCAATACTCAGTAACACAGAGTCTCACTGTCCTATAAACACCAATACTCAGTAACACAGAGTCTCACTGTCCTATAAACACCAATACTCAGTAACAAAGAGTCTCACTGTCCTATAAACACCAATACTCAGTAACAGAGTCTCACTGTCCTGCAAACACCAATACTCAGTAAGACAGAGTCTCACTGTCCTATAAACACCAATACTCAGTAATACAGAGTCTCACTGTCCTATAAACACCAATAATCAGTAACACAGAGTCTCACTGTCCTGTAAACACCAATACTCAGTAACACAGAGTCTCACTGTCCTATAAACGCCAATACTCAGTAACACAGAATCTCACTGTCCTGTAAACCCCAATACTCAGTAACACAGAGTCTCACTGTCCTATAAACACCAATACTCAGGAACACAGAGTCTCACTGTCCTGTAAACCCCAATACTCAGTAACACAGAGTCTCACTGTCCTATAAACACCAATACTCAGTAACACAGAGTCTCACTGTCCTATAAACACCAATACTCAGTAACACAGAGTCTCACTGTCCTATAAACACCAATACTCAGTAACACAGAGTCTCACTGTCCTATAAACACCAATACTCAGTAACACAGAGTCTCACTGTCCTATAAACACCAATACTCAGTAACACAGAGTCTCACTGTCCTATAAACACCAATACTCAGTAACACAGAGTCTCACTGTCCGAGAAACACCAATACTCAGTAACACAGAGTCTCACTGTCCGAGAAACACCAATACTCAGTAACACAGAGTCTCACTGTCCTGTAAACACCAATACTCAGTAACACAGAGTCTCACTGTCCTATAAACACCAATACTCAGTAACACAGAGTCTCACTGTCCTGCAAACACCAATACTCAGTAACACAGAGTCTCACTGTCCTGTAAACACCAATACTCAGTAACACAGAGTCTCACTGTCCTATAAACACCAATACTCAGTAACACAGAGTCTCACTGTCCTATAAACCCCAATACTCAGTAACACAGAGTCTCACTGTCCTATAAACACCAATACTCAGTAACACAGAGTCTCAATGTCCAGTAAACACCAATACTCAGTAACACAGAGTCTCACTGTCCTGTAAACCCCAATACTCAGTAACACAGAGTCTCACTGTCCTATAAACACCAATACTCAGTAACACAGAGTCTCACTGTCCTATAAACACCAATACTCAGTAACACAGAGTCTTACTGTCCTATAAACACCAATACTCAGTAACACAGAGTCTCACTGTCCTATAAACACCAATACTCAGTAACACAGAGTCTCACTGTCCTGTAAACACCAATACTCAGTAACAGAGTCTCACTGTCCTATAAACACCAATACTCAGTAACACAGAGTCTCACTGTCCTGTAAACATCATTACTCAGTAACACAGAGTCTCACTGTCCTAGAAATCCCAATACTCAGGAACACAGAGTCTCACTGTCCGATAAACACCAATACTCAGTAACACAGAGTATCACTGTCCTATAAACACCAATACTCAGTAACACAGAGTCTCACTGTCCTATAAACACCAATACTCAGTAACACAGAGTCTCACTGTCCTGTAATCCCCAATACTCAGTAACACAGAGTCTCACTGTCCTGGAAACACCAATACTCAGTAACACAGAGTCTCACTGTCCTGTAAACACTAATACTCAGTAACACAGAGTCTCACTGTCCTGTAAACACCAATACTCAGTAACACAGAGTATCACTGTCCTATAAACACCAATACTCAGTAACACAGAGTCTCACTGTCCTGTAAACACCAATACTCAGTAACACAGAGTCTCACTGTCCTGTAAACACCAATACTCAGTAACACAGAGTCTCACTGTCCTGTAAACACCAATACTCAGTAACACAGAGTCTCACTGTCCTGTAAACACCAATACTCAGTAACACAGAGTCTCACTGTCCTATAAACACCAATACTCAGTAACACAGAGTCTCACTGTCCGAGAAACACCAATACTCAGTAACACAGAGTCTCACTGTCCGAGAAACACCAATACCCAGTAACACAGAGTCTCACTGTCCTGTAAACACCAATACTCAGTAACACAGAGTCTCACTGTCCTGTAAACACCAATACTCAGTAACACAGAGTCTCACTGTCCTGTAAACACCAATACTCAGTAACACAGAGTCTCACTGTCCGATAAACACCAATACTCAGTAACACAGAGTCTCACTGTCCTGTAAACACCAATACTCAGTAACACAGAGTCTCACTGTCCTATAAACACCAATACTCAGTGACACAGAGTCTCACTGTCCTGTAAACACCAATACTCAGTAACACAGAGTCTCACTGTCCTATAAACCCCAATACTCAGTGACACAGAGTCTCACTGTCCTGTAAACACCAATACTCAGTAACACAGAGTCTCACTGTCCTATAAACCCCAATACTCAGTGACACAGAGTCTCACTGTCCTATAAACACCAATACTCAGTAACACAGAGTCTCACTGTCCGAGAAACACCAATACTCAGTAACACAGAGTCTCACTGTCCGAGAAACACCAATACTCAGTAACACAGAGTCTCACTGTCCTGTAAACACCAATACTCAGTAACACAGAGTCTCACTGTCCTGTAAACACCAATACTCAGTAACACAGAGTCTCACTGTCCTATAAACACCAATACTCAGTAACACAGAGTCTCACTGTCCTATAAACCCCAATACTCAGTAACACAGAGTCTCACTGTCCGAGAAACACCAATACTCAGTAACACAGAATCTCACTGTCCGAGAAACACCAATACTCAGTAACACAGAGTCTCACTGTCCTGCAAACACCAATACTCAGTAACACAGAGTCTCACTGTCCTGTAAACACCAATACTCAGTAACACAGAGTCTCACTGTCCTATAAACACCAATACTCAGTAACACAGAGTCTCACTGTCCTATAAACCCCAATACTCAGTAACACAGAGTCTCACTGTCCTATAAACACCAATACTCAGTAACACAGAGTCTCAATGTCCAGTAAACACCAATACTCAGTAACACAGAGTCTCACTGTCCTGTAAACCCCAATACTCAGTAACACAGAGTCTCACTGTCCTATAAACACCAATACTCAGTAACACAGAGTCTCACTGTCCTATAAACACCAATACTCAGTAACACAGAGTCTTACTGTCCTATAAACACCAATACTCAGTAACACAGAGTCTCACTGTCCTGTAAACACCAATACTCAGTAACAGAGTCTCACTGTCCTATAAACACCAATACTCAGTAACACAGAGTCTCACTGTCCTGTAAACATCATTACTCAGTAACACAGAGTCTCACTGTCCTAGAAATCCCAATACTCAGGAACACAGAGTCTCACTGTCCGATAAACACCAATACTCAGTAACAGAGTATCACTGTCCTATAAACACCAATACTCAGTAACACAGAGTCTCACTGTCCTGTAAACACCAATACTCAGTAACACAGAGTCACACTGTCCTGTAATCCCCAATACTCAGTAACACAGAGTCACACTGTCCTATAAAAACCAATACTCAGTGACACAGAGTCTCACTGTCCTGTAAACACCAATACTCAGTAACACAGAGTCTCACTGTCCTGTAAACACCAATACTCAGTAACACAGAGTCTCACTGTCCTGTAAACACCAATACTCAGTAACACAGAGTATCACTGTCCTATAAACACCAATACTCAGTAACACAGAGTATCACTGTCCTATAAACACCAATACTCAGTAACACAGAGTCTCACTGTCCTGTAAACACCAATACTCAGTAACACAGAGTCACACTGTCCTGTAATCCCCAATACTCAGTAACACAGAGTCACACTGTCCTATAAAAACCAATACTCAGTGACACAGAGTCTCACTGTCCTGTAAACACCAATACTCAGTAACACAGAGTCTCACTGTCCTGTAAACACCAATACTCAGTAACACAGAGTCTCACTGTCCTATAAACACCAATACTCAGTAACACAGAGTCTCACTGTCCTGTAAACACCAATACTCAGTAACACAGAGTCTCACTGTCCTGTAAACACCAATACTCAGTAACACAGAGTCTCACTGTCCTATAAACACCAATACTCAGTTACACAGAGTCACACTGTCCTGTAATCCCCAATACTCAGTAACAGAGTCACACTGTCCTATAAACACCAATACTCAGTAACACAGAGTCTCACTGTCCTATAAACCCCAATACTCAGTAACACAGAATCTCACTGTCCTGTAAACCCCAATACTCAGTAACACAGAGTCTCACTGTCCTATAAACACCAATACTCAGTAACACAGAATCTCACTGTCCAGTAAACACCAATACTCAGTAACACAGAGTCTCACTGTCCTGCAAACACCAATACTCAGAAACAGAGTCTCACTGTCCTATAAAAACCAATACTCAGTAACACAGAGTCTCACTGTCCTATAAACACCAATACTCAGTAACACAGAGTCTCACTGTCCTGTAAACCCCAATACTCAGTAACACAGAGTCACACTGTCCAATAAACACCAATACTCAGTAACACAGAGTCTCACTGTCCTATAAACACCAATACTCAGTAACACAGAGTCTCACTGTCCTATAAACACCAATACTCAGTAACACAGAGTCTCACTGTCCTATAAACACCAATACTCAGTAACACAGAGTCTCACTGTCCTATAAACCCCAATACTCAGTAACACAGAGTCTCACTGTCCTGTAAACACCAATACTCAGTGACACAGAGTCTCACTGTCCTATAAACCCCAATACTCAGTAACACAGAGTCTCACTGTCCTATAAACACCAATACTCAGTAACACAGAGTCTCACTGTCCTGTAAACACCAATACTCAGTAACACAGAGTCTCACTGTCCTGTAAACACCAATACTCAGTAACACAGAGTCTCACTGTCCTATAAACCCCAATACTCAGTAACACAGAGTCTCACTGTCCTATAAACACCAATACTCAGTAACACAGAGTCTCACTGTCCTATAAACCCCAATACTCAGTAACACAGAGTCTCACTGTCCTATAAACACCAATACTCAGTAACACAGAGTCTCACTGTCCGATAAACACCAATACTCAGTAACACAGAGTCTCACTGTCCTATAAACACCAATACTCAGTAACACAGAGTCTCACTGTCCTATAAACACCAATACTCAGTAACACAGAGTCTCACTGTCCTATAAACACCAATACTCAGTAACACAAAGTCTCACTGTCCGATAAACCCGAATACTCAGTAACACAGAGTCTCAATGTCCTATAAACACCAATACTCAGTAACACAGAGTCTCACTGTCCTATAAACACCAATACTCAGTAACACAGAGTCTCACTGTCCGATAAACCCGAATACTCAGTAACACAGAGTCTCACTGTCCTATAAACACCAATACTCAGTAACACAGAGTCTCACTGTCCTATAAACACCAATACTCAGTAACACAGAGTCTCACTGTCCGATAAACCCCAATACTCAGGAACACAGAGTCTCACTGTCCGATAAACACCAATACTCAGTAACACAGAGTCTCACTGTCCTATAAACACCAATACTCAGTAACACAGAGTCTCACTGTCCTGTAAACACCAATACTCAGTAACACAGAGTCTCACTGTCCTATAAACACCAATACTCAGTAACACAGAGTCTCACTGTCCTATAAACACCAATACTCAGTAACACAGAGTCTCACTGTCCGATAAACCCCAATACTCAGGAACACAGAGTCTCACTGTCCGATAAACACCAATACTCAGTAACACAGAGTCTCACTGTCCTATAAACACCAATACTCAGTAACACAGAGTCTCACTGTCCTGTAAACACCAATACTCAGTAACACAGAGTCTCACTGTCCTATAAACACCAATACTCAGTAACACAGAGTCTCACTGTCCGATAAACACCAATACTCAGTAACACAGAGTCTCACTGTCCTATAAACACCAATACTCAGTAACACAGAGTCTCACTGTCCTATAAACACCAATACTCAGTAACACAGAGTCTCACTGTCCTATAAACACCAATACTCAGTAACACAGAGTCTCACTGTCCGATAAACCCCAATACTCAGGAACACAGAGTCTCACTGTCCGATAAACACCAATACTCAGTAACACAGAGTCTCACTGTCCTATAAACACCAATACTCAGTAACACAGACTCTCACTGTCCTATAAACCCCAATACTCAGTAACACAGAGTCTCACTGTCCTGTAAACCCCAATACTCAGTAACACAGAGTCTCACTGTCCTATAAACACCAATACTCAGTAACACAGAGTCTCACTGTCCTGTAAACCCCAATACTCAGTAACACAGAGTCTCACTGTCCTGTAAAACCCAATACTCAGGAACACAGAGTCTCACTGTCCTATAAACACCAATACTCAGTAACACAGAGTCTCACTGTCCGATAAACCCCAATACTCAGGAACACAGAGTCTCACTGTCCTATAAACACCAATACTCAGTAACACAGAGTCTCACTGTCCTGTAAACACCAATACTCAGTAACACAGAGTCTCACTGTCCTATAAACACCAATACTCAGTAACACAGAGTCTCACTGTCCTATAAACCCCAATACTCAGTAACACAGAGTCTCACTGTCCTATAAACACCAATACTCAGTAACACAGAGTCTCAATGTCCAGTAAACACCAATACTCAGTAACACAGAGTCTCACTGTCCTGTAAACCCCAATACTCAGTAACACAGAGTCTCACTGTCCTATAAACACCAATACTCAGTAACACAGAGTCTCACTGTCCTATAAACACCAATACTCAGTAACACAGAGTCTTACTGTCCTATAAACACCAATACTCAGTAACACAGAGTCTCACTGTCCTGTAAACACCAATACTCAGTAACAGAGTCTCACTGTCCTATAAACACCAATACTCAGTAACACAGAGTCTCACTGTCCTGTAAACATCATTACTCAGTAACACAGAGTCTCACTGTCCTAGAAATCCCAATACTCAGGAACACAGAGTCTCACTGTCCGATAAACACCAATACTCAGTAACAGAGTATCACTGTCCTATAAACACCAATACTCAGTAACACAGAGTCTCACTGTCCTGTAAACACCAATACTCAGTAACACAGAGTCACACTGTCCTGTAATCCCCAATACTCAGTAACACAGAGTCACACTGTCCTATAAAAACCAATACTCAGTGACACAGAGTCTCACTGTCCTGTAAACACCAATACTCAGTAACACAGAGTCTCACTGTCCTGTAAACACCAATACTCAGTAACACAGAGTCTCACTGTCCTGTAAACACCAATACTCAGTAACACAGAGTATCACTGTCCTATAAACACCAATACTCAGTAACACAGAGTATCACTGTCCTATAAACACCAATACTCAGTAACACAGAGTCTCACTGTCCTGTAAACACCAATACTCAGTAACACAGAGTCACACTGTCCTGTAATCCCCAATACTCAGTAACACAGAGTCACACTGTCCTATAAAAACCAATACTCAGTGACACAGAGTCTCACTGTCCTGTAAACACCAATACTCAGTAACACAGAGTCTCACTGTCCTGTAAACACCAATACTCAGTAACACAGAGTCTCACTGTCCTATAAACACCAATACTCAGTAACACAGAGTCTCACTGTCCTGTAAACACCAATACTCAGTAACACAGAGTCTCACTGTCCTGTAAACACCAATACTCAGTAACACAGAGTCTCACTGTCCTATAAACACCAATACTCAGTTACACAGAGTCACACTGTCCTGTAATCCCCAATACTCAGTAACAGAGTCACACTGTCCTATAAACACCAATACTCAGTAACACAGAGTCTCACTGTCCTATAAACCCCAATACTCAGTAACACAGAATCTCACTGTCCTGTAAACCCCAATACTCAGTAACACAGAGTCTCACTGTCCTATAAACACCAATACTCAGTAACACAGAATCTCACTGTCCAGTAAACACCAATACTCAGTAACACAGAGTCTCACTGTCCTGCAAACACCAATACTCAGAAACAGAGTCTCACTGTCCTATAAAAACCAATACTCAGTAACACAGAGTCTCACTGTCCTATAAACACCAATACTCAGTAACACAGAGTCTCACTGTCCTGTAAACCCCAATACTCAGTAACACAGAGTCACACTGTCCAATAAACACCAATACTCAGTAACACAGAGTCTCACTGTCCTATAAACACCAATACTCAGTAACACAGAGTCTCACTGTCCTATAAACACCAATACTCAGTAACACAGAGTCTCACTGTCCTATAAACACCAATACTCAGTAACACAGAGTCTCACTGTCCTATAAACCCCAATACTCAGTAACACAGAGTCTCACTGTCCTGTAAACACCAATACTCAGTGACACAGAGTCTCACTGTCCTATAAACCCCAATACTCAGTAACACAGAGTCTCACTGTCCTATAAACACCAATACTCAGTAACACAGAGTCTCACTGTCCTGTAAACACCAATACTCAGTAACACAGAGTCTCACTGTCCTGTAAACACCAATACTCAGTAACACAGAGTCTCACTGTCCTATAAACCCCAATACTCAGTAACACAGAGTCTCACTGTCCTATAAACACCAATACTCAGTAACACAGAGTCTCACTGTCCTATAAACCCCAATACTCAGTAACACAGAGTCTCACTGTCCTATAAACACCAATACTCAGTAACACAGAGTCTCACTGTCCGATAAACACCAATACTCAGTAACACAGAGTCTCACTGTCCTATAAACACCAATACTCAGTAACACAGAGTCTCACTGTCCTATAAACACCAATACTCAGTAACACAGAGTCTCACTGTCCTATAAACACCAATACTCAGTAACACAAAGTCTCACTGTCCGATAAACCCGAATACTCAGTAACACAGAGTCTCAATGTCCTATAAACACCAATACTCAGTAACACAGAGTCTCACTGTCCTATAAACACCAATACTCAGTAACACAGAGTCTCACTGTCCGATAAACCCGAATACTCAGTAACACAGAGTCTCACTGTCCTATAAACACCAATACTCAGTAACACAGAGTCTCACTGTCCTATAAACACCAATACTCAGTAACACAGAGTCTCACTGTCCGATAAACCCCAATACTCAGGAACACAGAGTCTCACTGTCCGATAAACACCAATACTCAGTAACACAGAGTCTCACTGTCCTATAAACACCAATACTCAGTAACACAGAGTCTCACTGTCCTGTAAACACCAATACTCAGTAACACAGAGTCTCACTGTCCTATAAACACCAATACTCAGTAACACAGAGTCTCACTGTCCTATAAACACCAATACTCAGTAACACAGAGTCTCACTGTCCGATAAACCCCAATACTCAGGAACACAGAGTCTCACTGTCCGATAAACACCAATACTCAGTAACACAGAGTCTCACTGTCCTATAAACACCAATACTCAGTAACACAGAGTCTCACTGTCCTGTAAACACCAATACTCAGTAACACAGAGTCTCACTGTCCTATAAACACCAATACTCAGTAACACAGAGTCTCACTGTCCGATAAACACCAATACTCAGTAACACAGAGTCTCACTGTCCTATAAACACCAATACTCAGTAACACAGAGTCTCACTGTCCTATAAACACCAATACTCAGTAACACAGAGTCTCACTGTCCTATAAACACCAATACTCAGTAACACAGAGTCTCACTGTCCGATAAACCCCAATACTCAGGAACACAGAGTCTCACTGTCCGATAAACACCAATACTCAGTAACACAGAGTCTCACTGTCCTATAAACACCAATACTCAGTAACACAGACTCTCACTGTCCTATAAACCCCAATACTCAGTAACACAGAGTCTCACTGTCCTGTAAACCCCAATACTCAGTAACACAGAGTCTCACTGTCCTATAAACACCAATACTCAGTAACACAGAGTCTCACTGTCCTGTAAACCCCAATACTCAGTAACACAGAGTCTCACTGTCCTGTAAAACCCAATACTCAGGAACACAGAGTCTCACTGTCCTATAAACACCAATACTCAGTAACACAGAGTCTCACTGTCCGATAAACCCCAATACTCAGGAACACAGAGTCTCACTGTCCTATAAACACCAATACTCAGTAACACAGAGTCTCACTGTCCGATAAACCCCAATACTCAGGAACACAGAGTCTCACTGTCCTATAAACACCAATACTCAGTAACACAGAGTCTCACTGTCCTGTAAACACCAATACTCAGTAACACAGAGTCTCACTGTCCGATAAACCCCAATACTCAGGAACACAGAGTCTCACTGTCCTATAAACACCAATACTCAGTAACACAGAGTCTCACTGTCCTATAAACACCAATACTCAGTAACACAGAGTCTCACTGTCCGATAAACACCAATACTCAGTAACACAGAGTCTCACTGTCCTATAAACACCAATACTCAGTAACACAGAGTCTCACTGTCCGATAAACCCGAATACTCAGTAACACAGAGTCTCACTGTCCTATAAACACCAATACTCAGTAACACAGAGTCTCACTGTCCTATAAACACCAATACTCAGTAACACAGAGTCTCACTGTCCTATAAACACCAATACTCAGTAACACAGAGTCTCACTGTCCGATAAACCCGAATACTCAGTAACACAGAGTCTCACTGTCCTATAAACACCAATACTCAGTATCACAGAGTCTCACTGTCCTATAAACACCAATACTCAGTAACACAGAGTCTCACTGTCCGATAAACCCGAATACTCAGTAACACAGAGTCTCACTGTCCTATAAACACCAATACTCAGTAACACAGAGTCTCACTGTCCTATAAACACCAATACTCAGTAACACAGAGTCTCACTGTCCGATAAACCCCAATACTCAGGAACACAGAGTCTCACTGTCCGATAAACACCAATACTCAGTAACACAGAGTCTCACTGTCCTATAAACACCAATACTCAGTAACACAGAGTCTCACTGTCCTGTAAACACCAATACTCAGTAACACAGAGTCTCACTGTCCTATAAACACCAATACTCAGTAACACAGAGTCTCACTGTCCTGTAAACACCAATACTCAGTAACACAGAGTCTCACTGTCCTATAAACACCAATACTCAGTAACACAGAGTCTCACTGTCCGATAAACCCCAATACTCAGGAACACAGAGTCTCACTGTCCGATAAACACCAATACTCAGTAACACAGAGTCTCACTGTCCTATAAACACCAATACTCAGTAACACAGAGTCTCACTGTCCTATAAACACCAATACTCAGTAACACAGAGTCTCACTGTCCGATAAACCCCAATACTCAGGAACACAGAGTCTCACTGTCCGATAAACACCAATACTCAGTAACACAGAGTCTCACTGTCCTATAAACACCAATACTCAGTAACACAGACTCTCACTGTCCTATAAACCCCAATACTCAGTAACACAGAGTCTCACTGTCCTGTAAACCCCAATACTCAGTAACACAGAGTCTCACTGTCCTATAAACACCAATACTCAGTAACACAGAGTCTCACTGTCCTGTAAACCCCAATACTCAGTAACACAGAGTCTCACTGTCCGATAAACACCAATACTCAGTAACACAGCGTCTCACTGTCCTATAAACACCAATACTCAGTAACACAGAGTCTCACTGTACGATAAACACCAATACTCAGTGACACAGAGTCTCACTGTCCGATAAACACCAATACTCAGTAACACAGAGTCTCACTGTCCTATAAACACCAATACTCAGTAACACAGAGTCTCACTGTCCTATAAACACCAATACTCAGTAACACAGAGTCTCACTGTCCTGTAAGCACCAATACTCAGTAACACAGAGTCTCACTGTCCTATAAACACCAATACTCAGTAACACAGAGTCTCACTGTCCTATAAACACCAATACTCAGTAACACAGAGTCTCACTGTCCTATAAACACCAATACTCAGTAACACAGAGTCTCACTGTCCAGTAAACCCCAATACTCAGTAACACAGAGTCTCACTTTCCTATAAACACCAATACTCAGTAACACAGAGTCTCACTGTCCTATAAACACCAATACTCAGTAACACAGAGTCTCACTGTCCTATAAACCCCAATACTCAGTAACACAGAGTCTCACTGTCCTATAAACCCCAATACTCAGTAACACAGAGTCTCACTGTCCAGTAAACCCCAATACTCAGTAACACAGAGTCTCACTTTCCTATAAACACCAATACTCAGTAACACAGAGTCTCACTGTCCTATAAACACCAATACTCAGTAACACAGAGTCTCACTGTCCTGTAAACACCAATAGTCAGTAACACAGAGTCTCACTGTCCGATAAACACCAATACTCAGTAACACAGCGTCTCACTGTCCTATAAACACCAATACTCAGTAACACAGAGTCTCACTGTACGATAAACACCAATACTCAGTGACACAGAGTCTCACTGTCCTATAAACACCAATACTCAGTAACACAGAGTCTCACTGTCCTGTAAACACCAATAGTCAGTAACACAGAGTCTCACTGTCCGATAAACACCAATACTCAGTAACACAGCGTCTCACTGTCCTATAAACACCAATACTCAGTAACACAGAGTCTCACTGTACGATAAACACCAATACTCAGTGACACAGAGTCTCACTGTCCGATAAACACCAATACTCAGTAACACAGAGTCTCACTGTCCTATAAACACCAATACTCAGTAACACAGAGTCTCACTGTCCTATAAACCCCAATACTCAGTAACACAGAGTCTCACTGTCCTGTAAACACCAATACTCAGTAACACAGAGTCTCACTATCCTATAAACACCAATACTCAGTAACACAGAGTCTCACTGTCCTATAAACACCAATACTCAGTAACACAGAGTCTCACTGTCCTATAAACACCAATACTCAGTAACACAGAGTCTCACTGTCCTATAAACACCAATACTCAGTAACACAGAGTCTCACTGTCCAGTAAACCCCAATACTCAGTAACACAGAGTCTCACTTTCCTATAAACACCAATACTCAGTAACACAGAGTCTCACTGTCCTATAAACACCAATACTCAGTAACACAGAGTCTCACTGTCCTATAAACCCCAATACTCAGTAACACAGAGTCTCACTGTCCAGTAAACCCCAATACTCAGTAACACAGAGTCTCACTTTCCTATAAACACCAATACTCAGTAACACAGAGTCTCACTGTCCTATAAACACCAATACTCAGTAACACAGAGTCTCACTGTCCTATAAACACCAATACTCAGTAACACAGAGTCTCACTGTCCTATAAACACCAATACTCAGTAACACAGAGTCTCACTGTCGTATAAACACCAATACTCAGTAACACAGAGTCTCACTGTCCAGTAAACCCCAATACTCAGTAACACAGAGTCTCACTTTCCTATAAACACCAATACTCAGTAACACAGAGTCTCACTGTCCTATAAACACCAATACTCAGTAACACAGAGTCTCACTGTCCTATAAACCCCAATACTCAGTAACAGAGTCTCACTGTCCTATAAACACCAATACTCAGTAACACAGAGTCTCACTGTCCTATAAACACCAATACTCAATAACACAGAGTCTCACTGTCCTATAAACACCAATACTCAGTAACACAGAGTCTCACTGTCCTATAAACACCAATACTCAATAACACAGACTCTCACTGTCCTATAAACACCAATACTCAGTAACACAGAGTCTCACTGTCCTATAAACACCAATACTCAGTAACACAGAGTCTCACTGTCCGATAAACACCAATACTCAGTAACACAGAGTCTCACTGTCCTGTAAACACCAATACTCAGTAACACAGAGTCTCACTGTCCTATAAACCCCAATACTCAGTAACAGAGTCTCACTGTCCTATAAACACCAATACTCAGTAACACAGAGTCTCACTGTCCTATAAACACCAATACTCAATAACACAGAGTCTCACTGTCCTATAAACACCAATACTCAGTAACACAGAGTCTCACTGTCCTATAAACACCAATACTCAATAACACAGACTCTCACTGTCCTATAAACACCAATACTCAGTAACACAGAGTCTCACTGTCCTATAAACACCAATACTCAGTAACACAGAGTCTCACTGTCCGATAAACACCAATACTCAGTAACACAGAGTCTCACTGTCCTGTAAACACCAATACTCAGTAACACAGAGTCTCACTGTCCTATAAACACCAATACTCAGTAACACAGAGTCTCACTGTCCGATAAACACCAATACTCAGTAACACAGAGTCTCACTGTCCTATAAACACCAATACTCAGTAACACAGAGTCTCACTGTCCGATAAACACCAATACTCAGTAACACAGAGTCTCACTGTCCTATAAACACCAATACTCAGTAACACAGAGTCTCACTGTCCTGTAAACCCCAATACTCAGTAACACAGAGTCTCACTGTCCTGCAAACACCAATACTCAGTAACACAGAGTCTCACTGTCCTGTAAACACCAATACTCAGTAACACAGAGTCTCACTGTCCGATAAACACCAATACTCAGTAACACAGAGTCTCACTGTCCTATAAACACCAATACTCAGTAACACAGAGTCTCACTGTCCGATAAACACCAATACTCAGTAACACAGAGTCTCACTGTCCTGTAAACACCAATACTCAGTCACACAGAGTCTCACTGTCCTATAAACACCAATACTCAGTAACACAGAGTCTCACTGTCCTATAAACCCCAATACTCAGTAACACAGAGTCTCACTGTACGATAAACACCAATACTCAGTAACACAGAGTCTCACTGTCCTATAAACACCAATACTCAGTAACACAGAGTCTCACTGTCCTATAAACACCAATACTCAGTAACACAGAGTCTCACTGTCCGATAAACCCGAATACTCAGTAACACAGAGTCTCACTGTCCTATAAACACCAATACTCAGTAACACAGAGTCTCACTGTCCTATAAACACCAATACTCAGTAACACAGAGTCTCACTGTCCGATAAACCCGAATACTCAGTAACACAGAGTCTCACTGTCCTATAAACACCAATACTCAGTAACACAGAGTCTCACTGTCCTATAAACACCAATACTCAGTAACACAGAGTCTCACTGTCCAGTAAACCCCAATACTCAGTAACACAGAGTCTCACTTTCCTATAAACACCAATACTCAGTAACACAGAGTCTCACTGTCCTATAAACACCAATACTCAGTAACACAGAGTCTCACTGTCCTATAAACACCAATACTCAGTAACACAGAGTCTCACTGTCCTATAAACACCAATACTCAGTAACACAGAGTCTCACTGTCGTATAAACACCAATACTCAGTAACACAGAGTCTCACTGTCCAGTAAACCCCAATACTCAGTAACACAGAGTCTCACTTTCCTATAAACACCAATACTCAGTAACACAGAGTCTCACTGTCCTATAAACACCAATACTCAGTAACACAGAGTCTCACTGTCCTATAAACCCCAATACTCAGTAACAGAGGCTCACTGTCCTATAAACACCAATACTCAGTAACACAGAGTCTCACTGTCCTATAAACACCAATACTCAATAACACAGAGTCTCACTGTCCTATAAACACCAATACTCAGTAACACAGAGTCTCACTGTCCTATAAACACCAATACTCAATAACACAGACTCTCACTGTCCTATAAACACCAATACTCAGTAACACAGAGTCTCACTGTCCTATAAACACCAATACTCAGTAACACAGAGTCTCACTGTCCGATAAACACCAATACTCAGTAACACAGAGTCTCACTGTCCTGTAAACACCAATACTCAGTAACACAGAGTCTCACTGTCCTATAAACCCCAATACTCAGTAACAGAGTCTCACTGTCCTATAAACACCAATACTCAGTAACACAGAGTCTCACTGTCCTATAAACACCAATACTCAATAACACAGAGTCTCACTGTCCTATAAACACCAATACTCAGTAACACAGAGTCTCACTGTCCTATAAACACCAATACTCAATAACACAGACTCTCACTGTCCTATAAACACCAATACTCAGTAACACAGAGTCTCACTGTCCTATAAACACCAATACTCAGTAACACAGAGTCTCACTGTCCGATAAACACCAATACTCAGTAACACAGAGTCTCACTGTCCTGTAAACACCAATACTCAGTAACACAGAGTCTCACTGTCCTATAAACACCAATACTCAGTAACACAGAGTCTCACTGTCCGATAAACACCAATACTCAGTAACACAGAGTCTCACTGTCCTATAAACACCAATACTCAGTAACACAGAGTCTCACTGTCCGATAAACACCAATACTCAGTAACACAGAGTCTCACTGTCCTATAAACACCAATACTCAGTAACACAGAGTCTCACTGTCCTGTAAACCCCAATACTCAGTAACACAGAGTCTCACTGTCCTGCAAACACCAATACTCAGTAACACAGAGTCTCACTGTCCTGTAAACACCAATACTCAGTAACACAGAGTCTCACTGTCCGATAAACACCAATACTCAGTAACACAGAGTCTCACTGTCCTATAAACACCAATACTCAGTAACACAGAGTCTCACTGTCCTATAAACACCAATACTCAGTAACACAGAGTCTCACTGTCCGATAAACACCAATACTCAGTAACACAGAGTCTCACTGTCCTGTAAACACCAATACTCAGTAACACAGAGTCTCACTGTCCTATAAACCCCAATACTCAGTAACAGAGTCTCACTGTCCTATAAACACCAATACTCAGTAACACAGAGTCTCACTGTCCTATAAACACCAATACTCAATAACACAGAGTCTCACTGTCCTATAAACACCAATACTCAGTAACACAGAGTCTCACTGTCCTATAAACACCAATACTCAATAACACAGACTCTCACTGTCCTATAAACACCAATACTCAGTAACACAGAGTCTCACTGTCCTATAAACACCAATACTCAGTAACACAGAGTCTCACTGTCCGATAAACACCAATACTCAGTAACACAGAGTCTCACTGTCCTGTAAACACCAATACTCAGTAACACAGAGTCTCACTGTCCTATAAACACCAATACTCAGTAACACAGAGTCTCACTGTCCGATAAACACCAATACTCAGTAACACAGAGTCTCACTGTCCTATAAACACCAATACTCAGTAACACAGAGTCTCACTGTCCGATAAACACCAATACTCAGTAACACAGAGTCTCACTGTCCTATAAACACCAATACTCAGTAACACAGAGTCTCACTGTCCTGTAAACCCCAATACTCAGTAACACAGAGTCTCACTGTCCTGCAAACACCAATACTCAGTAACACAGAGTCTCACTGTCCTGTAAACACCAATACTCAGTAACACAGAGTCTCACTGTCCGATAAACACCAATACTCAGTAACACAGAGTCTCACTGTCCTATAAACACCAATACTCAGTAACACAGAGTCTCACTGTCCGATAAACACCAATACTCAGTAACACAGAGTCTCACTGTCCTGTAAACACCAATACTCAGTCACACAGAGTCTCACTGTCCTATAAACACCAATACTCAGTAACACAGAGTCTCACTGTCCTATAAACCCCAATACTCAGTAACACAGAGTCTCACTGTACGATAAACACCAATACTCAGTAACACAGAGTCTCACTGTCCTATAAACACCAATACTCAGTAACACAGAGTCTCACTGTCCTATAAACACCAATACTCAGTAACACAGAGTCTCACTGTCCGATAAACCCGAATACTCAGTAACACAGAGTCTCACTGTCCTATAAACACCAATACTCAGTAACACAGAGTCTCACTGTCCTATAAACACCAATACTCAGTAACACAGAGTCTCACTGTCCGATAAACCCGAATACTCAGTAACACAGAGTCTCACTGTCCTATAAACACCAATACTCAGTAACACAGAGTCTCACTGTCCTATAAACACCAATACTCAGTAACACAGAGTCTCACTGTCCGATAAACCCCAATACTCAGGAACACAGAGTCTCACTGTCCGATAAACACCAATACTCAGTAACACAGAGTCTCACTGTCCTATAAACACCAATACTCAGTAACACAGAGTCTCACTGTCCTATAAACCCCAATACTCAGTAACACAGAGTCTCACTGTCCTGTAAACACCAATACTCAGTAACACAGAGTCTCACTATCCTATAAACACCAATACTCAGTAACACAGAGTCTCACTGTCCTGTAAACACCAATACTCAGTAACACAGAGTCTCACTGTCCTATAAACACCAATACTCAGTAACACAGAGTCTCACTGTCCTATAAACACCAATACTCAGTAACACAGAGTCTCACTGTCCAGTAAACCCCAATACTCAGTAACACAGAGTCTCACTTTCCTATAAACACCAATACTCAGTAACACAGAGTCTCACTGTCCTATAAACACCAATACTCAGTAACACAGAGTCTCACTGTCCTATAAACCCCAATACTCAGTAACACAGAGTCTCACTGTCCTATAAACCCCAATACTCAGGAACACAGAGTCTCACTGTCCAGTAAACCCCAATACTCAGTAACACAGAGTCTCACTGTCCGATAAACCCCAATACTCAGGAACACAGAGTCTCACTGTCCGATAAACACCAATACTCAGTAACACAGAGTCTCACTGTCCTATAAACACCAATACTCAGTAACACAGAGTCTCACTGTCCTGTAAACACCAATACTCAGTAACACAGAGTCTCACTGTCCTATAAACACCAATACTCAGTAACACAGAGTCTCACTGTCCGATAAACACCAATACTCAGTAACACAGAGTCTCACTGTCCTATAAACACCAATACTCAGTAACACAGAGTCTCACTGTCCTATAAACACCAATACTCAGTAACACAGAGTCTCACTGTCCTATAAACACCAATACTCAGTAACACAGAGTCTCACTGTCCGATAAACCCCAATACTCAGGAACACAGAGTCTCACTGTCCGATAAACACAAATACTCAGTAACACAGAGTCTCACTGTCCTATAAACACCAATACTCAGTAACACAGACTCTCACTGTCCTATAAACCCCAATACTCAGTAACACAGAGTCTCACTGTCCTGCAAACCCCAATACTCAGTAACACAGAGTCTCACTGTCCTATAAACACCAATACTCGGTAACACAGAGTCTCACTGTCCTGCAAACCCCAATACTCAGTAACACAGAGTCTCACTGTCCTGTAAAACCCAATACTCAGGAACACAGAGTCTCACTGTCCTATAAACACCAATACTCAGTAACACAGAGTCTCACTGTCCGATAAACCCCAATACTCAGGAACACAGAGTCTCACTGTCCTATAAACACCAATACTCAGTAACACAGAGTCTCACTGTCCGATAAACCCCAATACTCAGGAACACAGAGTCTCACTGTCCTATAAACACCAATACTCAGTAACACAGAGTCTCACTGTCCTGTAAACACCAATACTCAGTAACACAGAGTCTCACTGTCCGATAAACCCCAATACTCAGGAACACAGAGTCTCACTGTCCTATAAACACCAATACTCAGTAACACAGAGTCTCACTGTCCTGTAAACCCCAATACTCAGTAACACAGAGTCTCACTGTCCTGCAAACACCAATACTCAGTAACACAGAGTCTCACTGTCCGGTAAACACCAATAGTCAGTAACACAGAGTCTCACTGTCCGATAAACACCAATACTCAGTAACACAGCGTCTCACTGTCCTATAAACACCAATACTCAGTAACAGAGAGTCTCACTGTACGATAAACACCAATACTCAGTGACACAGAGTCTCACTGTCCTGTAAGCACCAATACTCAGTAACACCGAGTCTCACTGTCCTATAAACACCAATACTCAGTAACACAGAGTCTCACTGTCCTATAAACACCAATACTCAGTAACACAGAGTCTCACTGTCCTATAAACACCAATACTCAGTAACACAGAGTCTCACTGTCCAGTAAACCCCAATACTCAGTAACACAGAGTCTCACTTTCCTATAAACACCAATACTCAGTAACACAGAGTCTCACTGTCCTATAAACACCAATACTCAGTAACACAGAGTCTCACTGTCCTATAAACCCCAATACTCAGTAACACAGAGTCTCACTGTCCTATAAACCCCAATACTCAGTAACACAGAGTCTCACTGTCCAGTAAACCCCAATACTCAGTAACACAGAGTCTCACTGTCCTGTAAACACCAATAGTCAGTAACACAGAGTCTCACTGTCCGATAAACACCAATACTCAGTAACACAGCGTCTCACTGTCCTATAAACACCAATACTCAGTAACACAGAGTCTCACTGTACGATAAACACCAATACTCAGTGACACAGAGTCTCACTGTCCTATAAACACCAATACTCAGTAACACAGAGTCTCACTGTCCTGTAAACACCAATAGTCAGTAACACAGAGTCTCACTGTCCGATAAACACCAATACTCAGTAACACAGCGTCTCACTGTCCTATAAACACCAATACTCAGTAACACAGACTCTCACTGTACGATAAACACCAATACTCAGTGACACAGAGTCTCACTGTCCGATAAACGCCAATACTCAGTAACACAGAGTCTCACTGTCCTATAAACACCAATACTCAGTAACACAGAGTCTCACTGTCCTATAAACCCCAATACTCAGTAACACAGAGTCTCACTGTCCTGTAAACACCAATACTCAGTAACACAGAGTCTCACTATCCTATAAACACCAATACTCAGTAACACAGAGTCTCACTGTCCTATAAACACCAATACTCAGTAACACAGAGTCTCACTGTCCTATAAACACCAATACTCAGTAACACAGAGTCTCACTGTCCTATAAACACCAATACTCAGTAACACAGAGTCTCACTGTCCAGTAAACCCCAATACTCAGTAACACAGAGTCTCACTTTCCTATAAACACCAATACTCAGTAACACAGAGTCTCACTGTCCTATAAACACCAATACTCAGTAACACAGAGTCTCACTGTCCTATAAACCCCAATACTCAGTAACACAGAGTCTCACTGTCCTATAAACCCCAATACTCAGTAACACAGAGTCTCACTGTCCAGTAAACCCCAATACTCAGTAACACAGAGTCTCACTTTCCTATAAACACCAATACTCAGTAACACAGAGTCTCACTGTCCTATAAACACCAATACTCAGTAACACAGAGTCTCACTGTCCTATAAACACCAATACTCAGTAACACAGAGTCTCACTGTCCTATAAACACCAATACTCAGTAACACAGAGTCTCACTGTCGTATAAACACCAATACTCAGTAACACAGAGTCTCACTGTCCAGTAAACCCCAATACTCAGTAACACAGAGTCTCACTTTCCTATAAACACCAATACTCAGTAACACAGAGTCTCACTGTCCTATAAACACCAATACTCAGTAACACAGAGTCTCACTGTCCTATAAACCCCAATACTCAGTAACAGAGTCTCACTGTCCTATAAACACCAATACTCAGTAACACAGAGTCTCGCTGTCCTATAAACACCAATACTCAATAACACAGAGTCTCACTGTCCTATAAACACCAATACTCAGTAACACAGAGTCTCACTGTCCTATAAACACCAATACTCAATAACACAGACTCTCACTGTCCTATAAACACCAATACTCAGTAACACAGAGTCTCACTGTCCTATAAACACCAATACTCAGTAACACAGAGTCTCACTGTCCGATAAACACCAATACTCAGTAACACAGAGTCTCACTGTCCTGTAAACACCAATACTCAGTAACACAGAGTCTCACTGTCCTATAAACCCCAATACTCAGTAACAGAGTCTCACTGTCCTATAAACACCAATACTCAGTAACACAGAGTCTCACTGTCCTATAAACACCAATACTCAATAACACAGAGTCTCACTGTCCTATAAACACCAATACTCAGTAACACAGAGTCTCACTGTCCTATAAACACCAATACTCAATAACACAGACTCTCACTGTCCTATAAACACCAATACTCAGTAACACAGAGTCTCACTGTCCTATAAACACCAATACTCAGTAACACAGAGTCTCACTGTCCGATAAACACCAATACTCAGTAACACAGAGTCTCACTGTCCTGTAAACACCAATACTCAGTAACACAGAGTCTCACTGTCCTATAAACACCAATACTCAGTAACACAGAGTCTCACTGTCCGATAAACACCAATACTCAGTAACACAGAGTCTCACTGTCCTATAAACACCAATACTCAGTAACACAGAGTCTCACTGTCCGATAAACACCAATACTCAGTAACACAGAGTCTCACTGTCCTATAAACACCAATACTCAGTAACACAGAGTCTCACTGTCCTGTAAACCCCAATACTCAGTAACACAGAGTCTCACTGTCCTGCAAACACCAATACTCAGTAACACAGAGTCTCACTGTCCTGTAAACACCAATACTCAGTAACACAGAGTCTCACTGTCCGATAAACACCAATACTCAGTAACACAGAGTCTCACTGTCCTATAAACACCAATACTCAGTAACACAGAGTCTCACTGTCCGATAAACACCAATACTCAGTAACACAGAGTCTCACTGTCCTGTAAACACCAATACTCAGTCACACAGAGTCTCACTGTCCTATAAACACCAATACTCAGTAACACAGAGTCTCACTGTCCTATAAACCCCAATACTCAGTAACACAGAGTCTCACTGTACGATAAACACCAATACTCAGTAACACAGAGTCTCACTGTCCTATAAACACCAATACTCAGTAACACAGAGTCACACTGTCCTATAAACACCAATACTCAGTCACACAGAGTCTCACTGTCCTATAAACACCAATACTCAGTAACACAGAGTCTCACTGTCCTATAAACCCCAATACTCAGTAACACAGAGTCTCACTGTACGATAAACACCAATACTCAGTAACACAGAGTCTCACTGTCCTATAAACACCAATACTCAGTAACACAGAGTCACACTGTCCTATAAACACCAATACTCAGTCACACAGAGTCTCACTGTCCTATAAACACCAATACTCAGTAACACAGAGTCTCACTGTCCTATAAACCCCAATACTCAGTAACACAGAGTCTCACTGTCCTGTAAACACCAATACTCAGTAACACAGAGTCACACTGTCCTATAAACATCAATACTCAGTCACACAGAGTCTCACTGTCCTATAAACACCAATACTCAGTAACACAGAGTCTCACTGTCCTATAAACCCCAATACTCAGTAACACAGAGTCTCACTGTCCTGTAAATCCCAATACTCAGTAACACAGAGTCTCACTGTCCAGTAAACACCAATACTCAGTAACACAGAGTCTCACTGTCCTATAAACACCAATACTCAGTAACACAGAGTCTCACTGTCCTATAAACACCAATACTCAGTAACACAGAGTCTCACTGTCCTGTAAACACCAATACTCAGTAACACAGAGTCTCACTGTCCTATAAACCCCAATACTCAGTAACAGAGTCTCACTGTCCTGTAAACACCAATACTCAGTAACACAGAGTCTCACTGTCCTATAAACACCAATACTCAGTAACACAGAGTCTCACTGTCCTCTAAACACCAATACTCAGTAACACAGAGTCTCACTGTCCTATAAACCCCAATACTCAGTAACACAGAGTCTCACTGTCCTATAAACACCAATACTCAGTAACACAGAGTCTCACTGTCCTATAAACACCAATACTCAGTAACACAGAGTCTCACTGTCCGATAAACACCAATACTCAGTAACACAGAGTCTCACTGTCCTATAAACACCAATACTCAGTAACACAGAGTCTCACTGTCCGAGAAACACCAATACTCAGTAACACAGAGTCTCACTGTCCTATAAACACCAATACTCAGTAACACAGAGTCTCACTGTCCTGCAAACACCAATACTCAGAAACAGAGTCTCACTGTCCTATAAAAACCAATACTCAGTAACAAAGAGTCTCACTGTCCTATTAACCCCAATACTCAGTAACACAGAGTCTCACTGTCCCATAAACACCAATACTCAGTAACACAGAGTCTCACTGTCCTGTAAACACCAATACTCAGTAACAGAGTCTCACTGTCCTATAAACCCCAATACTCAGTAACACAGAGTCTCACTGTCCTGTAAACACCAATACTCAGTAACACAGAGTCTCACTGTCCTATAAACCCCAATACTCAGTAACACAGAGTCTCACTGTCCAATAAACACCAATACTCAGTAACACAGAGTCTCACTGTCCTATAAACACCAATACTCAGTAACACAGAGTCTCACTGTCCTATAAACACCAATACTCAGTACCACAGTGTCTCACTGTCCTGCAAACACCAATACTCAGTAACACAGAGTCTCACTGTCCTATAAACCCCAATACTCAGTAACACAGAGTCTCACTGTCCAATAAACCCTAATATTCAGTAACACAGAGTCTCACTGTCCAATAAACACCAATACTCAGTAACACAGAGTCTCACTGTCCTATAAACACCAATACTCAGTAACACAGAGTCTCACTGTCCTATAAACACCAATACTCAGTAACACAGAGTCTCACTGTCCTATAAACACCAATACTCAGTAACACAGAGTCTCACTGTCCTATAAACCCCAATACTCAGTAACACAGAGTCTCACTGTCCTATAAACACCAATACTCAGTAACACAGAGTCTCACTGTCCAGTAAACCCCAATACTCAGTAACACAGAGTCTCACTGTCCTGTAAACCCCAATACTCAGGAACACAGAGTCTCACTGTCCGATAAACACCAATACTCAGTAACACAGAGTCTCACTGTCCTATAAACACCAATACTCAGTAACACAGAGTCTCACTGTCCTGTAAACACCAATACTCAGTAACACAGAGTCTCACTGTCCTGTAAACACCAATACTCAGTAACACAGAGTCTCACTGTCCGATAAACACCAATACTCAGTAACACAGAGTCTCACTGTCCTATAAACCCCAATACTCAGTAACACAGAGTCTCACTGTCCTATAAACACCAATACTCAGTAACACAGAGTCTCACTGTCCGAGAAACACCAATACTCAGGAACACAGAGTCTCACTGTCCGATAAACACCAATACTCAGTAACACAGAGTCTCACTGTCCTATAAACACCAATACTCAGTAACACAGACTCTCACTGTCCTATAAACCCCAATACTCAGTAACACAGAGTCTCACTGTCCTGTAAACCCCAATACTCAGTAACACAGAGTCTCACTGTCCTATAAACACCAATACTCAGTAACACAGAGTCTCACTGTCCTGTAAACCCCAATACTCAGTAACACAGAGTCTCACTGTCCTGTAAAACCCAATACTCAGGAACACAGAGTCTCACTGTCCTATAAACACCAATACTCAGTAACACAGAGTCTCACTGTCCGATAAACCCCAATACTCAGGAACACAGAGTCTCACTGTCCTATAAACACCAATACTCAGTAACACAGAGTCTCACTGTCCTATAAACACCAATACTCAGTAACACAGAGTCTCACTGTCCGATAAACCCCAATACTCAGGAACACAGAGTCTCACTGTCCGATAAACACCAATACTCAGTAACACAGAGTCTCACTGTCCTATAAACACCAATACTCAGTAACACAGAGTCTCACTGTCCTGTAAACACCAATACTCAGTAACACAGAGTCTCACTGTCCTATAAACACCAATACTCAGTAACACAGAGTCTCACTGTCCTATAAACACCAATACTCAGTAACACAGAGTCTCACTGTCCGATAAACCCCAATACTCAGGAACACAGAGTCTCACTGTCCGATAAACACCAATACTCAGTAACACAGAGTCTCACTGTCCTATAAACACCAATACTCAGTAACACAGAGTCTCACTGTCCTGTAAACACCAATACTCAGTAACACAGAGTCTCACTGTCCTATAAACACCAATACTCAGTAACACAGAGTCTCACTGTCCGATAAACACCAATACTCAGTAACACAGAGTCTCACTGTCCTATAAACACCAATACTCAGTAACACAGAGTCTCACTGTCCTATAAACACCAATACTCAGTAACACAGAGTCTCACTGTCCTATAAACACCAATACTCAGTAACACAGAGTCTCACTGTCCGATAAACCCCAATACTCAGGAACACAGAGTCTCACTGTCCGATAAACACCAATACTCAGTAACACAGAGTCTCACTGTCCTATAAACACCAATACTCAGTAACACAGACTCTCACTGTCCTATAAACCCCAATACTCAGTAACACAGAGTCTCACTGTCCTGTAAACCCCAATACTCAGTAACACAGAGTCTCACTGTCCTATAAACACCAATACTCAGTAACACAGAGTCTCACTGTCCTGTAAACCCCAATACTCAGTAACACAGAGTCTCACTGTCCTGTAAAACCCAATACTCAGGAACACAGAGTCTCACTGTCCTATAAACACCAATACTCAGTAACACAGAGTCTCACTGTCCGATAAACCCCAATACTCAGGAACACAGAGTCTCACTGTCCTATAAACACCAATACTCAGTAACACAGAGTCTCACTGTCCGATAAACCCCAATACTCAGGAACACAGAGTCTCACTGTCCTATAAACACCAATACTCAGTAACACAGAGTCTCACTGTCCTGTAAACACCAATACTCAGTAACACAGAGTCTCACTGTCCGATAAACCCCAATACTCAGGAACACAGAGTCTCACTGTCCTATAAACACCAATACTCAGTAACACAGAGTCTCACTGTCCTATAAACACCAATACTCAGTAACACAGAGTCTCACTGTCCGATAAACACCAATACTCAGTAACACAGAGTCTCACTGTCCTATAAACACCAATACTCAGTAACACAGAGTCTCACTGTCCGATAAACCCGAATACTCAGTAACACAGAGTCTCACTGTCCTATAAACACCAATACTCAGTAACACAGAGTCTCACTGTCCTATAAACACCAATACTCAGTAACACAGAGTCTCACTGTCCTATAAACACCAATACTCAGTAACACAGAGTCTCACTGTCCGATAAACCCGAATACTCAGTAACACAGAGTCTCACTGTCCTATAAACACCAATACTCAGTATCACAGAGTCTCACTGTCCTATAAACACCAATACTCAGTAACACAGAGTCTCACTGTCCGATAAACCCGAATACTCAGTAACACAGAGTCTCACTGTCCTATAAACACCAATACTCAGTAACACAGAGTCTCACTGTCCTATAAACACCAATACTCAGTAACACAGAGTCTCACTGTCCGATAAACCCCAATACTCAGGAACACAGAGTCTCACTGTCCGATAAACACCAATACTCAGTAACACAGAGTCTCACTGTCCTATAAACACCAATACTCAGTAACACAGAGTCTCACTGTCCTGTAAACACCAATACTCAGTAACACAGAGTCTCACTGTCCTATAAACACCAATACTCAGTAACACAGAGTCTCACTGTCCTGTAAACACCAATACTCAGTAACACAGAGTCTCACTGTCCTATAAACACCAATACTCAGTAACACAGAGTCTCACTGTCCGATAAACCCCAATACTCAGGAACACAGAGTCTCACTGTCCGATAAACACCAATACTCAGTAACACAGAGTCTCACTGTCCTATAAACACCAATACTCAGTAACACAGAGTCTCACTGTCCTATAAACACCAATACTCAGTAACACAGAGTCTCACTGTCCGATAAACCCCAATACTCAGGAACACAGAGTCTCACTGTCCGATAAACACCAATACTCAGTAACACAGAGTCTCACTGTCCTATAAACACCAATACTCAGTAACACAGACTCTCACTGTCCTATAAACCCCAATACTCAGTAACACAGAGTCTCACTGTCCTGTAAACCCCAATACTCAGTAACACAGAGTCTCACTGTCCTATAAACACCAATACTCAGTAACACAGAGTCTCACTGTCCTGTAAACCCCAATACTCAGTAACACAGAGTCTCACTGTCCTGTAAAACCCAATACTCAGGAACACAGAGTCTCACTGTCCTATAAACACCAATACTCAGTAACACAGAGTCTAACTGTCCGATAAACCCCAATACTCAGGAACACAGAGTCTCACTGTCCTATAAACACCAATACTCAGTAACACAGAGTCTCACTGTCCGATAAACCCCAATACTCAGGAACACAGAGTCTCACTGTCCTATAAACACCAATACTCAGTAACACAGAGTCTCACTGTCCTGTAAACACCAATACTCAGTAACACAGAGTCTCACTGTCCGATAAACCCCAATACTCAGGAACACAGAGTCTCACTGTCCTATAAACACCAATACTCAGTAACACAGAGTCTCACTGTCCTATAAACACCAATACTCAGTAACACAGAGTCTCACTGTCCGATAAACACCAATACTCAGTAACACAGAGTCTCACTGTCCTATAAACACCAATACTCAGTAACACAGAGTCTCACTGTCCGATAAACCCGAATACTCAGTAACACAGAGTCTCACTGTCCTATAAACACCAATACTCAGTAACACAGAGTCTCACTGTCCTATAAACACCAATACTCAGTAACACAGAGTCTCACTGTCCGATAAACCCCAATACTCAGGAACACAGAGTCTCACTGTCCTATAAACACCAATACTCAGTAACACAGAGTCTCACTGTCCTGTAAACCCCAATACTCAGTAACACAGAGTCTCACTGTCCTATAAACACCAATACTCAGTAACACAGAGTCTCACTGTCCGGTAAACACCAATAGTCAGTAACACAGAGTCTCACTGTCCGATAAACACCAATACTCAGTAACACAGCGTCTCACTGTCCTATAAACACCAATAGTCAGTAACACAGAGTCTCACTGTACGATAAACACCAATACTCAGTGACACAGAGTCTCACTGTCCGATAAACACCAATACTCAGTAACACAGAGTCTCACTGTCCTATAAACACCAATACTCAGTAACACAGAGTCTCACTGTCCTATAAACCCCAATACTCAGTAACACAGAGTCTCACTGTCCTGTAAGCACCAATACTCAGTAACACAGAGTCTCACTGTCCTATAAACACCAATACTCAGTAACACAGAGTCTCACTGTCCTATAAACACCAATACTCAGTAACACAGAGTCTCACTGTCCTATAAACACCAATACTCAGTAACACAGAGTCTCACTGTCCAGTAAACCCCAATACTCAGTAACACAGAGTCTCACTTTCCTATAAACACCAATACTCAGTAACACAGAGTCTCACTGTCCTATAAACACCAATACTCAGTAACACAGAGTCTCACTGTCCTATAAACCCCAATACTCAGTAACACAGAGTCTCACTGTCCTATAAACCCCAATACTCAGTAACACAGAGTCTCACTGTCCAGTAAACCCCAATACTCAGTAACACAGAGTCTCACTTTCCTATAAACACCAATACTCAGTAACACAGAGTCTCACTGTCCTATAAACACCAATACTCAGTAACACAGAGTCTCACTGTCCTGTAAACACCAATAGTCAGTAACACAGAGTCTCACTGTCCGATAAACACCAATACTCAGTAACACAGCGTCTCACTGTCCTATAAACACCAATACTCAGTAACACAGAGTCTCACTGTACGATAAACACCAATACTCAGTGACACAGAGTCTCACTGTCCTATAAACACCAATACTCAGTAACACAGAGTCTCACTGTCCTGTAAACACCAATAGTCAGTAACACAGAGTCTCACTGTCCGATAAACACCAATACTCAGTAACACAGCGTCTCACTGTCCTATAAACACCAATACTCAGTAACACAGAGTCTCACTGTACGATAAACACCAATACTCAGTGACACAGAGTCTCACTGTCCGATAAACACCAATACTCAGTAACACAGAGTCTCACTGTCCTATAAACACCAATACTCAGTAACACAGAGTCTCACTGTCCTATAAACCCCAATACTCAGTAACACAGAGTCTCACTGTCCTGTAAACACCAATACTCAGTAACACAGAGTCTCACTATCCTATAAACACCAATACTCAGTAACACAGAGTCTCACTGTCCTATAAACACCAATACTCAGTAACACAGAGTCTCACTGTCCTATAAACACCAATACTCAGTAACAGAGTCTCACTGTCCTATAAACACCAATACTCAGTAACACAGAGTCTCACTGTCCAGTAAACCCCAATACTCAGTAACACAGAGTCTCACTTTCCTATAAACACCAATACTCAGTAACACAGAGTCTCACTGTCCTATAAACACCAATACTCAGTAACACAGAGTCTCACTGTCCTATAAACCCCAATACTCAGTAACACAGAGTCTCACTGTCCTATAAACCCCAATACTCAGTAACACAGAGTCTCACTGTCCAGTAAACCCCAATACTCAGTAACACAGAGTCTCACTTTCCTATAAACACCAATACTCAGTAACACAGAGTCTCACTGTCCTATAAACACCAATACTCAGTAACACAGAGTCTCACTGTCCTATAAACACCAATACTCAGTAACACAGAGTCTCACTGTCCTTTCAACACCAATACTCAGTAACACAGAGTCTCACTGTCGTATAAACACCAATACTCAGTAACACAGACTCTCACTGTCCAGTAAACCCCAATACTCAGTAACACAGAGTCTCACTTTCCTATAAACACCAATACTCAGTAACACAGAGTCTCACTGTCCTATAAACACCAATACTCAGTAACACAGAGTCTCACTGTCCTATAAACCCCAATACTCAGTAACAGAGTCTCACTGTCCTATAAACACCAATACTCAGTAACACAGAGTCTCACTGTCCTATAAACACCAATACTCAATAACACAGAGTCTCACTGTCCTATAAACACCAATACTCAGTAACACAGAGTCTCACTGTCCTATAAACACCAATACTCAATAACACAGACTCTCACTGTCCTATAAACACCAATACTCAGTAACACAGAGTCTCACTGTCCTATAAACACCAATACTCAGTAACACAGAGTCTCACTGTCCGATAAACACCAATACTCAGTAACACAGAGTCTCACTGTCCTGTAAACACCAATACTCAGTAACACAGAGTCTCACTGTCCTATAAACCCCAATACTCAGTAACAGAGTCTCACTGTCCTATAAACACCAATACTCAGTAACACAGAGTCTCACTGTCCTATAAACACCAATACTCAATAACACAGAGTCTCACTGTCCTATAAACACCAATACTCAGTAACACAGAGTCTCACTGTCCTATAAACACCAATACTCAATAACACAGACTCTCACTGTCCTATAAACACCAATACTCAGTAACACAGAGTCTCACTGTCCTATAAACACCAATACTCAGTAACACAGAGTCTCACTGTCCGATAAACACCAATACTCAGTAACACAGAGTCTCACTGTCCTGTAAACACCAATACTCAGTAACACAGAGTCTCACTGTCCTATAAACACCAATACTCAGTAACACAGAGTCTCACTGTCCGATAAACACCAATACTCAGTAACACAGAGTCTCACTGTCCTATAAACACCAATACTCAGTAACACAGAGTCTCACTGTCCGATAAACACCAATACTCAGTAACACAGAGTCTCACTGTCCTATAAACACCAATACTCAGTAACACAGAGTCTCACTGTCCTGTAAACCCCAATACTCAGTAACACAGAGTCTCACTGTCCTGCAAACACCAATACTCAGTAACACAGAGTCTCACTGTCCTGTAAACACCAATACTCAGTAACACAGAGTCTCACTGTACGATAAACACCAATACTCAGTGACACAGAGTCTCACTGTCCTATAAACACCAATACTCAGTAACACAGAGTCTCACTGTCCTGTAAACACCAATAGTCAGTAACACAGAGTCTCACTGTCCGATAAACACCAATACTCAGTAACACAGCGTCTCACTGTCCTATAAACACCAATACTCAGTAACACAGAGTCTCACTGTACGATAAACACCAATACTCAGTGACACAGAGTCTCACTGTCCGATAAACACCAATACTCAGTAACACAGAGTCTCACTGTCCTATAAACACCAATACTCAGTAACACAGAGTCTCACTGTCCTATAAACCCCAATACTCAGTAACACAGAGTCTCACTGTCCTGTAAACACCAATACTCAGTAACACAGAGTCTCACTATCCTATAAACACCAATACTCAGTAACACAGAGTCTCACTGTCCTATAAACACCAATACTCAGTAACACAGAGTCTCACTGTCCTATAAACACCAATACTCAGTAACAGAGTCTCACTGTCCTATAAACACCAATACTCAGTAACACAGAGTCTCACTGTCCAGTAAACCCCAATACTCAGTAACACAGAGTCTCACTTTCCTATAAACACCAATACTCAGTAACACAGAGTCTCACTGTCCTATAAACACCAATACTCAGTAACACAGAGTCTCACTGTCCTATAAACCCCAATACTCAGTAACACAGAGTCTCACTGTCCTATAAACCCCAATACTCAGTAACACAGAGTCTCACTGTCCAGTAAACCCCAATACTCAGTAACACAGAGTCTCACTTTCCTATAAACACCAATACTCAGTAACACAGAGTCTCACTGTCCTATAAACACCAATACTCAGTAACACAGAGTCTCACTGTCCTATAAACACCAATACTCAGTAACACAGAGTCTCACTGTCCTATAAACACCAATACTCAGTAACACAGAGTCTCACTGTCGTATAAACACCAATACTCAGTAACACAGAGTCTCACTGTCCATTAAACCCCAATACTCAGTAACACAGAGTCTCACTTTCCTATAAACACCAATACTCAGTAACACAGAGTCTCACTGTCCTATAAACACCAATACTCAGTAACACAGAGTCTCACTGTCCTATAAACCCCAATACTCAGTAACAGAGTCTCACTGTCCTATAAACACCAATACTCAGTAACACAGAGTCTCACTGTCCTATAAACACCAATACTCAATAACACAGAGTCTCACTGTCCTATAAACACCAATACTCAGTAACACAGAGTCTCACTGTCCTATAAACACCAATACTCAATAACACAGACTCTCACTGTCCTATAAACACCAATACTCAGTAACACAGAGTCTCACTGTCCTATAAACACCAATACTCAGTAACACAGAGTCTCACTGTCCGATAAACACCAATACTCAGTAACACAGAGTCTCACTGTCCTGTAAACACCAATACTCAGTAACACAGAGTCTCACTGTCCTATAAACCCCAATACTCAGTAACAGAGTCTCACTGTCCTATAAACACCAATACTCAGTAACACAGAGTCTCACTGTCCTATAAACACCAATACTCAATAACACAGAGTCTCACTGTCCTATAAACACCAATACTCAGTAACACAGAGTCTCACTGTCCTATAAACACCAATACTCAATAACACAGACTCTCACTGTCCTATAAACACCAATACTCAGTAACACAGAGTCTCACTGTCCTATAAACACCAATACTCAGTAACACAGAGTCTCACTGTCCGATAAACACCAATACTCAGTAACACAGAGTCTCACTGTCCTGTAAACACCAATACTCAGTAACACAGAGTCTCACTGTCCTATAAACACCAATACTCAGTAACACAGAGTCTCACTGTCCGATAAACACCAATACTCAGTAACACAGAGTCTCACTGTCCTATAAACACCAATACTCAGTAACACAGAGTCTCACTGTCCGATAAACACCAATACTCAGTAACACAGAGTCTCACTGTCCTATAAACACCAATACTCAGTAACACAGAGTCTCACTGTCCTGTAAACCCCAATACTCAGTAACACAGAGTCTCACTGTCCTGCAAACACCAATACTCAGTAACACAGAGTCTCACTGTCCTGTAAACACCAATACTCAGTAACACAGAGTCTCACTGTCCGATAAACACCAATACTCAGTAACACAGAGTCTCACTGTCCGATAAACACCAATACTCAGTAACACAGAGTCTCACTGTCCTATAAACACCAATACTCAGTAACACAGAGTCTCACTGTCCGATAAACACCAATACTCAGTAACACAGAGTCTCACTGTCCTGTAAACACCAATACTCAGTCACACAGAGTCTCACTGTCCTATAAACACCAATACTCAGTAACACAGAGTCTCACTGTCCTATAAACCCCAATACTCAGTAACACAGAGTCTCACTGTACGATAAACACCAATACTCAGTAACACAGAGTCTCACTGTCCTATAAACACCAATACTCAGTAACACAGAGTCTCACTGTCCTATAAACACCAATACTCAGTAACACAGAGTCTCACTGTCCGATAAACCCGAATACTCAGTAACACAGAGTCTCACTGTCCTATAAACACCAATACTCAGTAACACAGAGTCTCACTGTCCTATAAACACCAATACTCAGTAACACAGAGTCTCACTGTCCGATAAACCCGAATACTCAGTAACACAGAGTCTCACTGTCCTATAAACACCAATACTCAGTAACACAGAGTCTCACTGTCCTATAAACACCAATACTCAGTAACACAGAGTCTCACTGTCCGATAAACCCCAATACTCAGGAACACAGAGTCTCACTGTCCGATAAACACCAATACTCAGTAACACAGAGTCTCACTGTCCTATAAACACCAATACTCAGTAACACAGAGTCTCACTGTCCTATAAACCCCAATACTCAGTAACACAGAGTCTCACTGTCCTGTAAACACCAATACTCAGTAACACAGAGTCTCACTATCCTATAAACACCAATACTCAGTAACACAGAGTCTCACTGTCCTATAAACACCAATACTCAGTAACACAGAGTCTCACTGTCCTATAAACACCAATACTCAGTAACACAGAGTCTCACTGTCCTATAAACACCAATACTCAGTAACACAGAGTCTCACTGTCCAGTAAACCCCAATACTCAGTAACACAGAGTCTCACTTTCCTATAAACACCAATACTCAGTAACACAGAGTCTCACTGTCCTATAAACACCAATACTCAGTAACACAGAGTCTCACTGTCCTATAAACCCCAATACTCAGTAACACAGAGTCTCACTGTCCTATAAACCCCAATACTCAGGAACACAGAGTCTCACTGTCCAGTAAACCCCAATACTCAGGAACACAGAGTCTCACTGTCCGATAAACACCAATACTCAGTAACACAGAGTCTCACTGTCCTATAAACACCAATACTCAGTAACACAGAGTCTCACTGTCCTGTAAACACCAATACTCAGTAACACAGAGTCTCACTGTCCTATAAACACCAATACTCAGTAACACAGAGTCTCACTGTCCGATAAACACCAATACTCAGTAACACAGAGTCTCACTGTCCTATAAACACCAATACTCAGTAACACAGAGTCTCACTGTCCTATAAACACCAATACTCAGTAACACAGAGTCTCACTGTCCTATAAACACCAATACTCAGTAACACAGAGTCTCACTGTCCGATAAACCCCAATACTCAGGAACACAGAGTCTCACTGTCCGATAAACACAAATACTCAGTAACACAGAGTCTCACTGTCCTATAAACACCAATACTCAGTAACACAGACTCTCACTGTCCTATAAACCCCAATACTCAGTAACACAGAGTCTCACTGTCCTGCAAACCCCAATACTCAGTAACACAGAGTCTCACTGTCCTATAAACACCAATACTCGGTAACACAGAGTCTCACTGTCCTGCAAACCCCAATACTCAGTAACACAGAGTCTCACTGTCCTGTAAAACCCAATACTCAGGAACACAGAGTCTCACTGTCCTATAAACACCAATACTCAGTAACACAGAGTCTCACTGTCCGATAAACCCCAATACTCAGGAACACAGAGTCTCACTGTCCTATAAACACCAATACTCAGTAACACAGAGTCTCACTGTCCGATAAACCCCAATACTCAGGAACACAGAGTCTCACTGTCCTATAAACACCAATACTCAGTAACACAGAGTCTCACTGTCCTGTAAACACCAATACTCAGTAACACAGAGTCTCACTGTCCGATAAACCCCAATACTCAGGAACACAGAGTCTCACTGTCCTATAAACACCAATACTCAGTAACACAGAGTCTCACTGTCCTGTAAACCCCAATACTCAGTAACACAGAGTCTCACTGTCCTGCAAACACCAATACTCAGTAACACAGAGTCTCACTGTCCGGCAAACACCAATAGTCAGTAACACAGAGTCTCACTGTCCGATAAACACCAATACTCAGTAACACAGCGTCTCACTGTCCTATAAACACCAATACTCAGTAACACAGAGTCTCACTGTACGATAAACACCAATACTCAGTGACACAGAGTCTCACTGTCCTGTAAGCACCAATACTCAGTAACACCGAGTCTCACTGTCCTATAAACACCAATACTCAGTAACACAGAGTCTCACTGTCCTATAAACACCAATACTCAGTAACACAGAGTCTCACTGTCCTATAAACACCAATACTCAGTAACACAGAGTCTCACTGTCCAGTAAACCCCAATACTCAGTAACACAGAGTCTCACTTTCCTATAAACACCAATACTCAGTAACACAGAGTCTCACTGTCCTATAAACACCAATACTCAGTAACACAGAGTCTCACTGTCCTATAAACCCCAATACTCAGTAACACAGAGTCTCACTGTCCTATAAACCCCAATACTCAGTAACACAGAGTCTCACTGTCCAGTAAACCCCAATACTCAGTAACACAGAGTCTCACTGTCCTGTAAACACCAATAGTCAGTAACACAGAGTCTCACTGTCCGATAAACACCAATACTCAGTAACACAGCGTCTCACTGTCCTATAAACACCAATACTCAGTAACACAGAGTCTCACTGTACGATAAACACCAATACTCAGTGACACAGAGTCTCACTGTCCTATAAACACCAATACTCAGTAACACAGAGTCTCACTGACCTGTAAACACCAATAGTCAGTAACACAGAGTCTCACTGTCCGATAAACACCAATACTCAGTAACACAGCGTCTCACTGTCCTATAAACACCAATACTCAGTAACACAGAGTCTCACTGTACGATAAACACCAATACTCAGTGACACAGAGTCTCACTGTCCGATAAACACCAATACTCAGTAACACAGAGTCTCACTGTCCTATAAACACCAATACTCAGTAACACAGAGTCTCACTGTCCTATAAACCCCAATACTCAGTAACACAGAGTCTCACTGTCCTGTAAACACCAATACTCAGTAACACAGAGTCTCACTATCCTAAAAACACCAATACTCAGTAACACAGAGTCTCACTGTCCTATAAACACCAATACTCAGTAACACAGAGTCTCACTGTCCTATAAACACCAATACTCAGTAACACAGAGTCTCACTGTCCTATAAACACCAATACTCAGTAACACAGAGTCTCACTGTCCAGTAAACCCCAATACTCAGTAACACAGAGTCTCACTTTCCTATAAACACCAATACTCAGTAACACAGAGTCTCACTGTCCTATAAACACCAATACTCAGTAACACAGAGTCTCACTGTCCTATAAACCCCAATACTCAGTAACACAGAGTCTCACTGTCCTATAAACCCCAATACTCAGTAACACAGAGTCTCACTGTCCAGTAAACCCCAATACTCAGTAACACAGAGTCTCACTTTCCTATAAACACCAATACTCAGTAACACAGAGTCTCACTGTCCTATAAACACCAATACTCAGTAACACAGAGTCTCACTGTCCTATAAACACCAATACTCAGTAACACAGAGTCTCACTGTCCTATAAACACCAATACTCAGTAACACAGAGTCTCACTGTCGTATAAACACCAATACTCAGTAACACAGAGTCTCACTGTCCTATAAACACCAATACTCAATAACACAGACTCTCACTGTCCTATAAACACCAATACTCAGTAACACAGAGTCTCACTGTCCTATAAACACCAATACTCAATAACACAGAGTCTCACTGTCCTATAAACACCAATACTCAGTAACACAGAGTCTCACTGTCCTATAAACACCAATACTCAATAACACAGACTCTCACTGTCCTATAAACACCAATACTCAGTAACACAGAGTCTCACTGTCCTATAAACACCAATACTCAGTAACACAGAGTCTCACTGTCCGATAAACACCAATACTCAGTAACACAGAGTCTCACTGTCCTGTAAACACCAATACTCAGTAACACAGAGTCTCACTGTCCTATAAACACCAATACTCAGTAACACAGAGTCTCACTGTCCGATAAACACCAATACTCAGTAACACAGAGTCTCACTGTCCTATAAACACCAATACTCAGTAACACAGAGTCTCACTGTCCGATAAACACCAATACTCAGTAACACAGAGTCTCACTGTCCTATAAACACCAATACTCAGTAACACAGAGTCTCACTGTCCTGTAAACCCCAATACTCAGTAACACAGAGTCTCACTGTCCTGCAAACACCAATACTCAGTAACACAGAGTCTCACTGTCCTGTAAACACCAATACTCAGTAACACAGAGTCTCACTGTCCGATAAACACCAATACTCAGTAACACAGAGTCTCACTGTCCTATAAACACCAATACTCAGTAACACAGAGTCTCACTGTCCGATAAACACCAATACTCAGTAACACAGAGTCTCACTGTCCTGTAAACACCAATACTCAGTCACACAGAGTCTCACTGTCCTATAAACACCAATACTCAGTAACACAGAGTCTCACTGTCCTATAAACCCCAATACTCAGTAACACAGAGTCTCACTGTACGATAAACACCAATACTCAGTAACACAGAGTCTCACTGTCCTATAAACACCAATACTCAGTAACACAGAGTCACACTGTCCTATAAACACCAATACTCAGTCACACAGAGTCTCACTGTCCTATAAACACCAATACTCAGTAACACAGAGTCTCACTGTCCTATAAACCCCAATACTCAGTAACACAGAGTCTCACTGTACGATAAACACCAATACTCAGTAACACAGAGTCTCACTGTCCTATAAACACCAATACTCAGTAACACAGAGTCACACTGTCCTATAAACACCAATACTCAGTCACACAGAGTCTCACTGTCCTATAAACACCAATACTCAGTAACACAGAGTCTCACTGTCCTATAAACCCCAATACTCAGTAACACAGAGTCTCACTGTCCTGTAAACACCAATACTCAGTAACACAGAGTCACACTGTCCTATAAACATCAATACTCAGTCACACAGAGTCTCACTGTCCTATAAACACCAATACTCAGTAACACAGAGTCTCACTGTCCTATAAACCCCAATACTCAGTAACACAGAGTCTCACTGTCCTGTAAATCCCAATACTCAGTAACACAGAGTCTCACTGTCCAGTAAACACCAATACTCAGTAACACAGAGTCTCACTGTCCTATAAACACCAATACTCAGTAACACAGAGTCTCACTGTCCTATAAACACCAATACTCAGTAACACAGAGTCTCACTGTCCTGTAAACACCAATACTCAGTAACACAGAGTCTCACTGTCCTATAAACCCCAATACTCAGTAACAGAGTCTCACTGTCCTGTAAACACCAATACTCAGTAACACAGAGTCTCACTGTCCTATAAACACCAATACTCAGTAACACAGAGTCTCACTGTCCTCTAAACACCAATACTCAGTAACACAGAGTCTCACTGTCCTATAAACCCCAATACTCAGTAACACAGAGTCTCACTGTCCTATAAACACCAATACTCAGTAACACAGAGTCTCACTGTCCTATAAACACCAATACTCAGTAACACAGAGTCTCACTGTCCTATAAACACCAATACTCAGTAACACAGAGTCTCACTGTCCTATAAACACCAATACTCAGTAACACAGAGTCTCACTGTCCGAGAAACACCAATACTCAGTAACACAGAGTCTCACTGTCCTATAAACACCAATACTCAGTAACACAGAGTCTCACTGTCCTGCAAACACCAATACTCAGAAACAGAGTCTCACTGTCCTATAAAAACCAATACTCAGTAACAAAGAGTCTCACTGTCCTATTAACCCCAATACTCAGTAACACAGAGTCTCACTGTCCTGTAAACACCAATACTCAGTAACACAGAGTCTCACTGTCCTATAAACCCCAATACTCAGTAACACAGAGTCTCACTGTCCAATAAACACCAATACTCAGTAACACAGAGTCTCACTGTCCTATAAACACCAATACTCAGTAACACAGAGTCTCACTGTCCTATAAACACCAATACTCAGTACCACAGTGTCTCACTGTCCTGCAAACACCAATACTCAGTAACACAGAGTCTCACTGTCCTATAAACCCCAATACTCAGTAACACAGAGTCTCACTGTCCAATAAACCCTAATATTCAGTAACACAGAGTCTCACTGTCCAATAAACACCAATACTCAGTAACACAGAGTCTCACTGTCCTGTAAACACCAATACTCAGTAACACAGAGTCTCACTGTCCTATAAACACCAATACTCAGTAACACAGAGTCTCACTGTCCTATAAACACCAATACTCAGTAACACAGAGTCTCACTGTCCTATAAACACCAATACTCAGTAACACAGAGTCTCACTGTCCTATAAACCCCAATACTCAGTAACACAGAGTCTCACTGTCCTATAAACACCAATACTCAGTAACACAGAGTCTCACTGTCCAGTAAACCCCAATACTCAGTAACACAGAGTCTCACTGTCCTGTAAACCCCAATACTCAGGAACACAGAGTCTCACTGTCCGATAAACACCAATACTCAGTAACACAGAGTCTCACTGTCCTATAAACACCAATACTCAGTAACACAGAGTCTCACTGTCCTGTAAACACCAATACTCAGTAACACAGAGTCTCACTGTCCTGTAAACACCAATACTCAGTAACACAGAGTCTCACTGTCCGATAAACACCAATACTCAGTAACACAGAGTCTCACTGTCCTATAAACCCCAATACTCAGTAACACAGAGTCTCACTGTCCTATAAACACCAATACTCAGTAACACAGAGTCTCACTGTCCGAGAAACACCAATACTCAGGAACACAGAGTCTCACTGTCCGATAAACACCAATACTCAGTAACACAGAGTCTCACTGTCCTATAAACACCAATACTCAGTAACACAGACTCTCACTGTCCTATAAACCCCAATACTCAGTAACACAGAGTCTCACTGTCCTGTAAACCCCAATACTCAGTAACACAGAGTCTCACTGTCCTATAAACACCAATACTCAGTAACACAGAGTCTCACTGTCCTGTAAACCCCAATACTCAGTAACACAGAGTCTCACTGTCCTGTAAAACCCAATACTCAGGAACACAGAGTCTCACTGTCCTATAAACACCAATACTCAGTAACACAGAGTCTCACTGTCCGATAAACCCCAATACTCAGGAACACAGAGTCTCACTGTCCTATAAACACCAATACTCAGTAACACAGAGTCTCACTGTCCTATAAACACCAATACTCAGTAACACAGAGTCTCACTGTCCGATAAACCCCAATACTCAGGAACACAGAGTCTCACTGTCCGATAAACACCAATACTCAGTAACACAGAGTCTCACTGTCCTATAAACACCAATACTCAGTAACACAGAGTCTCACTGTCCTGTAAACACCAATACTCAGTAACACAGAGTCTCACTGTCCTATAAACACCAATACTCAGTAACACAGAGTCTCACTGTCCTATAAACACCAATACTCAGTAACACAGAGTCTCACTGACCGATAAACCCCAATACTCAGGAACACAGAGTCTCACTGTCCGATAAACACCAATACTCAGTAACACAGAGTCTCACTGTCCTATAAACACCAATACTCAGTAACACAGAGTCTCACTGTCCTGTAAACACCAATACTCAGTAACACAGAGTCTCACTGTCCTATAAACACCAATACTCAGTAACACAGAGTCTCACTGTCCGATAAACACCAATACTCAGTAACACAGAGTCTCACTGTCCTATAAACACCAATACTCAGTAACACAGAGTCTCACTGTCCTATAAACACCAATACTCAGTAACACAGAGTCTCACTGTCCTATAAACACCAATACTCAGTAACACAGAGTCTCACTGTCCGATAAACCCCAATACTCAGGAACACAGAGTCTCACTGTCCGATAAACACCAATACTCAGTAACACAGAGTCTCACTGTCCTATAAACACCAATACTCAGTAACACAGACTCTCACTGTCCTATAAACCCCAATACTCAGTAACACAGAGTCTCACTGTCCTGTAAACCCCAATACTCAGTAACACAGAGTCTCACTGTCCTATAAACACCAATACTCAGTAACACAGAGTCTCACTGTCCTGTAAACCCCAATACTCAGTAACACAGAGTCTCACTGTCCTGTAAAACCCAATACTCAGGAACACAGAGTCTCACTGTCCTATAAACACCAATACTCAGTAACACAGAGTCTCACTGTCCGATAAACCCCAATACTCAGGAACACAGAGTCTCACTGTCCTATAAACACCAATACTCAGTAACACAGAGTCTCACTGTCCGATAAACCCCAATACTCAGGAACACAGAGTCTCACTGTCCTATAAACACCAATACTCAGTAACACAGAGTCTCACTGTCCTGTAAACACCAATACTCAGTAACACAGAGTCTCACTGTCCGATAAACCCCAATACTCAGGAACACAGAGTCTCACTGTCCTATAAACACCAATACTCAGTAACACAGAGTCTCACTGTCCTATAAACACCAATACTCAGTAACACAGAGTCTCACTGTCCGATAAACACCAATACTCAGTAACACAGAGTCTCACTGTCCTATAAACACCAATACTCAGTAACACAGAGTCTCACTGTCCGATAAACCCGAATACTCAGTAACACAGAGTCTCACTGTCCTATAAACACCAATACTCAGTAACACAGAGTCTCACTGTCCTATAAACACCAATACTCAGTAACACAGAGTCTCACTGTCCTATAAACACCAATACTCAGTAACACAGAGTCTCACTGTCCGATAAACCCGAATACTCAGTAACACAGAGTCTCACTGTCCTATAAACACCAATACTCAGTATCACAGAGTCTCACTGTCCTATAAACACCAATACTCAGTAACACAGAGTCTCACTGTCCGATAAACCCGAATACTCAGTAACACAGAGTCTCACTGTCCTATAAACACCAATACTCAGTAACACAGAGTCTCACTGTCCTATAAACACCAATACTCAGTAACACAGAGTCTCACTGTCCGATAAACCCCAATACTCAGGAACACAGAGTCTCACTGTCCGATAAACACCAATACTCAGTAACACAGAGTCTCACTGTCCTATAAACACCAATACTCAGTAACACAGAGTCTCACTGTCCTGTAAACACCAATACTCAGTAACACAGAGTCTCACTGTCCTATAAACACCAATACTCAGTAACACAGAGTCTCACTGTCCTGTAAACACCAATACTCAGTAACACAGAGTCTCACTGTCCTATAAACACCAATACTCAGTAACACAGAGTCTCACTGTCCGATAAACCCCAATACTCAGGAACACAGAGTCTCACTGTCCGATAAACACCAATACTCAGTAACACAGAGTCTCACTGTCCTATAAACACCAATACTCAGTAACACAGAGTCTCACTGTCCTATAAACACCAATACTCAGTAACACAGAGTCTCACTGTCCGATAAACCCCAATACTCAGGAACACAGAGTCTCACTGTCCGATAAACACCAATACTCAGTAACACAGAGTCTCACTGTCCTATAAACACCAATACTCAGTAACACAGACTCTCACTGTCCTATAAACCCCAATACTCAGTAACACAGAGTCTCACTGTCCTGTAAACCCCAATACTCAGTAACACAGAGTCTCACTGTCCTATAAACACCAATACTCAGTAACACAGAGTCTCACTGTCCTGTAAACCCCAATACTCAGTAACACAGAGTCTCACTGTCCTGTAAAACCCAATACTCAGGAACACAGAGTCTCACTGTCCTATAAACACCAATACTCAGTAACACAGAGTCTAACTGTCCGATAAACCCCAATACTCAGGAACACAGAGTCTCACTGTCCTATAAACACCAATACTCAGTAACACAGAGTCTCACTGTCCGATAAACCCCAATACTCAGGAACACAGAGTCTCACTGTCCTATAAACACCAATACTCAGTAACACAGAGTCTCACTGTCCTGTAAACACCAATACTCAGTAACACAGAGTCTCACTGTCCGATAAACCCCAATACTCAGGAACACAGAGTCTCACTGTCCTATAAACACCAATACTCAGTAACACAGAGTCTCACTGTCCTATAAACACCAATACTCAGTAACACAGAGTCTCACTGTCCGATAAACACCAATACTCAGTAACACAGAGTCTCACTGTCCTATAAACACCAATACTCAGTAACACAGAGTCTCACTGTCCGATAAACCCGAATACTCAGTAACACAGAGTCTCACTGTCCTATAAACACCAATACTCAGTAACACAGAGTCTCACTGTCCTATAAACACCAATACTCAGTAACACAGAGTCTCACTGTCCTATAAACACCAATACTCAGTAACACAGAGTCTCACTGTCCGATAAACCCGAATACTCAGTAACACAGAGTCTCACTGTCCTATAAACACCAATACTCAGTAACACAGAGTCTCACTGTCCTATAAACACCAATACTCAGTAACACAGAGTCTCACTGTCCGATAAACCCGAATACTCAGTAACACAGAGTCTCACTGTCCTATAAACACCAATACTCAGTAACACAGAGTCTCACTGTCCTATAAACACCAATACTCAGTAACACAGAGTCTCACTGTCCGATAAACCCCAATACTCAGGAACACAGAGTCTCACTGTCCGATAAACACCAATACTCAGTAACACAGAGTCTCACTGTCCTATAAACACCAATACTCAGTAACACAGAGTCTCACTGTCCTGTAAACACCAATACTCAGTAACACAGAGTCTCACTGTCCTATAAACACCAATACTCAGTAACACAGAGTCTCACTGTCCTGTAAACACCAATACTCAGTAACACAGAGTCTCACTGTCCTATAAACACCAATACTCAGTAACACAGAGTCTCACTGTCCGATAAACCCCAATACTCAGGAACACAGAGTCTCACTGTCCGATAAACACCAATACTCAGTAACACAGAGTCTCACTGTCCTATAAACACCAATACTCAGTAACACAGAGTCTCACTGTCCTATAAACACCAATACTCGGTAACACAGAGTCTCACTGTCCTGTAAACACCAATACTCAGTAACACAGAGTCTCACTGTCCGATAAACCCCAATACTCAGGAACACAGAGTCTCACTGTCCTATAAACACCAATACTCAGTAACACAGAGTCTCACTGTCCTGTAAACCCCAATACTCAGTAACACAGAGTCTCACTGTCCTGCAAACACCAATACTCAGTAACACAGAGTCTCACTGTCCGGTAAACACCAATAGTCAGTAACACAGAGTCTCACTGTCCGATAAACACCAATACTCAGTAACACAGCGTCTCACTGTCCTATAAACACCAATAGTCAGTAACACAGAGTCTCACTGTACGATAAACACCAATACTCAGTGACACAGAGTCTCACTGTCCGATAAACACCAATACTCAGTAACACAGAGTCTCACTGTCCTATAAACACCAATACTCAGTAACACAGAGTCTCACTGTCCTATAAACCCCAATACTCAGTAACACAGAGTCTCACTGTCCTGTAAGCACCAATACTCAGTAACACAGAGTCTCACTGTCCTATAAACACCAATACTCAGTAACACAGAGTCTCACTGTCCTATAAACACCAATACTCAGTAACACAGAGTCTCACTGTCCTATAAACACCAATACTCAGTAACACAGAGTCTCACTGTCCAGTAAACCCCAATACTCAGTAACACAGAGTCTCACTTTCCTATAAACACCAATACTCAGTAACACAGAGTCTCACTGTCCTATAAACACCAATACTCAGTAACACAGAGTCTCACTGTCCTATAAACCCCAATACTCAGTAACACAGAGTCTCACTGTCCTATAAACCCCAATACTCAGTAACACAGAGTCTCACTGTCCAGTAAACCCCAATACTCAGTAACACAGAGTCTCACTTTCCTATAAACACCAATACTCAGTAACACAGAGTCTCACTGTCCTATAAACACCAATACTCAGTAACACAGAGTCTCACTGTCCTGTAAACACCAATAGTCAGTAACACAGAGTCTCACTGTCCGATAAACACCAATACTCAGTAACACAGCGTCTCACTGTCCTATAAACACCAATACTCAGTAACACAGAGTCTCACTGTACGATAAACACCAATACTCAGTGACACAGAGTCTCACTGTCCTATAAACACCAATACTCAGTAACACAGAGTCTCACTGTCCTGTAAACACCAATACTCAGTAACACAGAGTCTCACTGTCCGATAAACACCAATACTCAGTAACACAGCGTCTCACTGTCCTATAAACACCAATACTCAGTAACACAGAGTCTCACTGTACGATAAACACCAATACTCAGTGACACAGAGTCTCACTGTCCGATAAACACCAATACTCAGTAACACAGAGTCTCACTGTCCTATAAACACCAATACTCAGTAACACAGAGTCTCACTGTCCTATAAATCCCAATACTCAGTAACACAGAGTCTCACTGTCCTGTAAACACCAATACTCAGTAACACAGAGTCTCACTATCCTATAAACACCAATACTCAGTAACACAGAGTCTCACTGTCCTATAAACACCAATACTCAGTAACACAGAGTCTCACTGTCCTATAAACACCAATACTCAGTAACAGAGTCTCACTGTCCTATAAACACCAATACTCAGTAACACAGAGTCTCACTGTCCAGTAAACCCCAATACTCAGTAACACAGAGTCTCACTTTCCTATAAACACCAATACTCAGTAACACAGAGTCTCACTGTCCTATAAACACCAATACTCAGTAACACAGAGTCTCACTGTCCTATAAACCCCAATACTCAGTAACACAGAGTCTCACTGTCCTATAAACCCCAATACTCAGTAACACAGAGTCTCACTGTCCAGTAAACCCCAATACTCAGTAACACAGAGTCTCACTTTCCTATAAACACCAATACTCAGTAACACAGAGTCTCACTGTCCTATAAACACCAATACTCAGTAACACAGAGTCTCACTGTCCTATAAACACCAATACTCAGTAACACAGAGTCTCACTGTCCTATAAACACCAATACTCAGTAACACAGAGTCTCACTGTCGTATAAACACCAATACTCCGTAACACAGAGTCTCACTGTCCAGTAAACCCCAATACTCAGTAACACAGAGTCTCACTTTCCTATAAACACCAATACTCAGTAACACAGAGTCTCACTGTCCTATAAACACCAATACTCAGTAACACAGAGTCTCACTGTCCTATAAACCCCAATACTCAGTAACAGAGTCTCACTGTCCTATAAACACCAATACTCAGTAACACAGAGTCTCACTGTCCTATAAACACCAATACTCAATAACACAGAGTCTCACTGTCCTATAAACACCAATACTCAGTAACACAGAGTCTCACTGTCCTATAAACACCAATACTCAATAACACAGACTCTCACTGTCCTATAAACACCAATACTCAGTAACACAGAGTCTCACTGTCCTATAAACACCAATACTCAGTAACACAGAGTCTCACTGTCCGATAAACACCAATACTCAGTAACACAGAGTCTCACTGTCCTGTAAACACCAATACTCAGTAACACAGAGTCTCACTGTCCTATAAACCCCAATACTCAGTAACAGAGTCTCACTGTCCTATAAACACCAATACTCAGTAACACAGAGTCTCACTGTCCTATAAACACCAATACTCAATAACACAGAGTCTCACTGTCCTATAAACACCAATACTCAGTAACACAGAGTCTCACTGTCCTATAAACACCAATACTCAATAACACAGACTCTCACTGTCCTATAAACACCAATACTCAGTAACACAGAGTCTCACTGTCCTATAAACACCAATACTCAGTAACACAGAGTCTCACTGTCCTGTAAACCCCAATACTCAGTAACACAGAGTCTCACTGTCCTGTAAAACCCAATACTCAGGAACACAGAGTCTCACTGTCCTATAAACACCAATACTCAGTAACACAGAGTCTCACTGTCCGATAAACCCCAATACTCAGGAACACAGAGTCTCACTGTCCTATAAACACCAATACTCAGTAACACAGAGTCTCACTGTCCGATAAACCCCAATACTCAGGAACACAGAGTCTCACTGTCCTATAAACACCAATACTCAGTAACACAGAGTCTCACTGTCCTGTAAACACCAATACTCAGTAACACAGAGTCTCACTGTCCGATAAACCCCAATACTCAGGAACACAGAGTCTCACTGTCCTATAAACACCAATACTCAGTAACACAGAGTCTCACTGTCCTATAAACACCAATACTCAGTAACACAGAGTCTCACTGTCCGATAAACACCAATACTCAGTAACACAGAGTCTCACTGTCCTATAAACACCAATACTCAGTAACACAGAGTCTCACTGTCCGATAAACCCGAATACTCAGTAACACAGAGTCTCACTGTCCTATAAACACCAATACTCAGTAACACAGAGTCTCACTGTCCTATAAACACCAATACTCAGTAACACAGAGTCTCACTGTCCTATAAACACCAATACTCAGTAACACAGAGTCTCACTGTCCGATAAACCCGAATACTCAGTAACACAGAGTCTCACTGTCCTATAAACACCAATACTCAGTATCACAGAGTCTCACTGTCCTATAAACACCAATACTCAGTAACACAGAGTCTCACTGTCCGATAAACCCGAATACTCAGTAACACAGAGTCTCACTGTCCTATAAACACCAATACTCAGTAACACAGAGTCTCACTGTCCTATAAACACCAATACTCAGTAACACAGAGTCTCACTGTCCGATAAACCCCAATACTCAGGAACACAGAGTCTCACTGTCCGATAAACACCAATACTCAGTAACACAGAGTCTCACTGTCCTATAAACACCAATACTCAGTAACACAGAGTCTCACTGTCCTGTAAACACCAATACTCAGTAACACAGAGTCTCACTGTCCTATAAACACCAATACTCAGTAACACAGAGTCTCACTGTCCTGTAAACACCAATACTCAGTAACACAGAGTCTCACTGTCCTATAAACACCAATACTCAGTAACACAGAGTCTCACTGTCCGATAAACCCCAATACTCAGGAACACAGAGTCTCACTGTCCGATAAACACCAATACTCAGTAACACAGAGTCTCACTGTCCTATAAACACCAATACTCAGTAACACAGAGTCTCACTGTCCTATAAACACCAATACTCAGTAACACAGAGTCTCACTGTCCGATAAACCCCAATACTCAGGAACACAGAGTCTCACTGTCCGATAAACACCAATACTCAGTAACACAGAGTCTCACTGTCCTATAAACACCAATACTCAGTAACACAGACTCTCACTGTCCTATAAACCCCAATACTCAGTAACACAGAGTCTCACTGTCCTGTAAACCCCAATACTCAGTAACACAGAGTCTCACTGTCCTATAAACACCAATACTCAGTAACACAGAGTCTCACTGTCCTGTAAACCCCAATACTCAGTAACACAGAGTCTCACTGTCCTGTAAAACCCAATACTCAGGAACACAGAGTCTCACTGTCCTATAAACACCAATACTCAGTAACACAGAGTCTAACTGTCCGATAAACCCCAATACTCAGGAACACAGAGTCTCACTGTCCTATAAACACCAATACTCAGTAACACAGAGTCTCACTGTCCGATAAACCCCAATACTCAGGAACACAGAGTCTCACTGTCCTATAAACACCAATACTCAGTAACACAGAGTCTCACTGTCCTGTAAACACCAATACTCAGTAACACAGAGTCTCACTGTCCGATAAACCCCAATACTCAGGAACACAGAGTCTCACTGTCCTATAAACACCAATACTCAGTAACACAGAGTCTCACTGTCCTATAAACACCAATACTCAGTAACACAGAGTCTCACTGTCCGATAAACACCAATACTCAGTAACACAGAGTCTCACTGTCCTATAAACACCAATACTCAGTAACACAGAGTCTCACTGTCCGATAAACCCGAATACTCAGTAACACAGAGTCTCACTGTCCTATAAACACCAATACTCAGTAACACAGAGTCTCACTGTCCTATAAACACCAATACTCAGTAACACAGAGTCTCACTGTCCTATAAACACCAATACTCAGTAACACAGAGTCTCACTGTCCGATAAACCCGAATACTCAGTAACACAGAGTCTCACTGTCCTATAAACACCAATACTCAGTAACACAGAGTCTCACTGTCCTATAAACACCAATACTCAGTAACACAGAGTCTCACTGTCCGATAAACCCGAATACTCAGTAACACAGAGTCTCACTGTCCTATAAACACCAATACTCAGTAACACAGAGTCTCACTGTCCTATAAACACCAATACTCAGTAACACAGAGTCTCACTGTCCGATAAACCCCAATACTCAGGAACACAGAGTCTCACTGTCCGATAAACACCAATACTCAGTAACACAGAGTCTCACTGTCCTATAAACACCAATACTCAGTAACACAGAGTCTCACTGTCCTGTAAACACCAATACTCAGTAACACAGAGTCTCACTGTCCTATAAACACCAATACTCAGTAACACAGAGTCTCACTGTCCTGTAAACACCAATACTCAGTAACACAGAGTCTCACTGTCCTATAAACACCAATACTCAGTAACACAGAGTCTCACTGTCCGATAAACCCCAATACTCAGGAACACAGAGTCTCACTGTCCTATAAACACCAATACTCAGTAACAGAGTCTCACTGTCCTATAAACACCAATACTCAGTAACACAGAGTCTCACTGTCCAGTAAACCCCAATACTCAGTAACACAGAGTCTCACTTTCCTATAAACACCAATACTCAGTAACACAGAGTCTCACTGTCCTATAAACACCAATACTCAGTAACACAGAGTCTCACTGTCCTATAAACCCCAATACTCAGTAACACAGAGTCTCACTGTCCTATAAACCCCAATACTCAGTAACACAGAGTCTCACTGTCCAGTAAACCCCAATACTCAGTAACACAGAGTCTCACTTTCCTATAAACACCAATACTCAGTAACACAGAGTCTCACTGTCCTATAAACACCAATACTCAGTAACACAGAGTCTCACTGTCCTATAAACACCAATACTCAGTAACACAGAGTCTCACTGTCCGATAAACACCAATACTCAGTAACACAGAGTCTCACTGTCGTATAAACACCAATACTCAGTAACACAGAGTCTCACTGTCCAGTAAACCCCAATACTCAGTAACACAGAGTCTCACTTTCCTATAAACACCAATACTCAGTAACACAGAGTCTCACTGTCCTATAAACACCAATACTCAGTAACACAGAGTCTCACTGTCCTATAAACCCCAATACTCAGTAACAGAGTCTCACTGTCCTATAAACACCAATACTCAGTAACACAGAGTCTCACTGTCCTATAAACACCAATACTCAATAACACAGAGTCTCACTGTCCTATAAACACCAATACTCAGTAACACAGAGTCTCACTGTCCTATAAACACCAATACTCAATAACACAGACTCTCACTGTCCTATAAACACCAATACTCAGTAACACAGAGTCTCACTGTCCTATAAACACCAATACTCAGTAACACAGAGTCTCACTGTCCGATAAACACCAATACTCAGTAACACAGAGTCTCACTGTCCTGTAAACACCAATACTCAGTAACACAGAGTCTCACTGTCCTATAAACCCCAATACTCAGTAACAGAGTCTCACTGTCCTATAAACACCAATACTCAGTAACACAGAGTCTCACTGTCCTATAAACACCAATACTCAGTAACACAGAGTCTCACTTTCCTATAAACACCAATACTCAGTAACACAGAGTCTCACTGTCCTGTAAACCCCAATACTCAGTAACACAGAGTCTCACTGTCCTGCAAACACCAATACTCAGTAACACAGAGTCTCACTGTCCTGTAAACACCAATACTCAGTAACACAGAGTCTCACTGTCCGATAAACACCAATACTCAGTAACACAGAGTCTCACTGTCCTATAAACACCAATACTCAGTAACACAGAGTCTCACTGTCCGATAAACACCAATACTCAGTAACACAGAGTCTCACTGTCCTGTAAACACCAATACTCAGTCACACAGAGTCTCACTGTCCTATAAACACCAATACTCAGTAACACAGAGTCTCACTGTCCTATAAACCCCAATACTCAGTAACACAGAGTCTCACTGTCCTATAAACCCCAATACTCAGTAACACAGAGTCTCACTGTCCTATAAACACCAATACTCAGTAACACAGAGTCTCACTGTCCTATAAACACCAATACTCAGTAACACAGAGTCTCACTGTCCGATAAACCCGAATACTCAGTAACACAGAGTCTCACTGTCCTATAAACACCAATACTCAGTAACACAGAGTCTCACTGTCCTATAAACACCAATACTCAGTAACACAGAGTCTCACTGTCCGATAAACCCGAATACTCAGTAACACAGAGTCTCACTGTCCTATAAACACCAATACTCAGTAACACAGAGTCTCACTGTCCTATAAACACCAATACTCAGTAACACAGAGTCTCACTGTCCGATAAACCCCAATACTCAGGAACACAGAGTCTCACTGTCCGATAAACACCAATACTCAGTAACACAGAGTCTCACTGTCCTATAAACACCAATACTCAGTAACACAGAGTCTCACTGTCCTATAAACCCCAATACTCAGTAACACAGAGTCTCACTGTCCTGTAAACACCAATACTCAGTAACACAGAGTCTCACTATCCTATAAACACCAATACTCAGTAACACAGAGTCTCACTGTCCTATAAACACCAATACTCAGTAACACAGAGTCTCACTGTCCTATAAACCCCAATACTCAGTAACACAGAGTCTCACTTTCCTATAAACACCAATACTCAGTAACACAGAGTCTCACTGTCCTATAAACACCAATACTCAGTAACACAGAGTCTCACTGTCCTATAAACCCCAATACTCAGTAACACAGAGTCTCACTGTCCTATAAACCCCAATACTCAGTAACACAGAGTCTCACTGTCCAGTAAACCCCAATACTCAGTAACACAGAGTCTCACTTTCCTATAAACACCAATACTCAGTAACACAGAGTCTCACTGTCCTATAAACACCAATACTCAGTAACACAGAGTCTCACTGTCCTATAAACACCAATACTCAGTAACACAGAGTCTCACTGTCCGATAAACACCAATACTCAGTAACACAGAGTCTCACTGTCGTATAAACACCAATACTCAGTAACACAGAGTCTCACTGTCCAGTAAACCCCAATACTCAGTAACACAGAGTCTCACTTTCCTATAAACACCAATACTCAGTAACACAGAGTCTCACTGTCCTATAAACACCAATACTCAGTAACACAGAGTCTCACTGTCCTATAAACCCCAATACTCAGTAACAGAGTCTCACTGTCCTATAAACACCAATACTCAGTAACACAGAGTCTCACTGTCCTATAAACACCAATACTCAATAACACAGAGTCTCACTGTCCTATAAACACCAATACTCAGTAACACAGAGTCTCACTGTCCTATAAACACCAATACTCAATAACACAGACTCTCACTGTCCTATAAACACCAATACTCAGTAACACAGAGTCTCACTGTCCTATAAACACCAATACTCAGTAACACAGAGTCTCACTGTCCGATAAACACCAATACTCAGTAACACAGAGTCTCACTGTCCTGTAAACACCAATACTCAGTAACACAGAGTCTCACTGTCCTATAAACCCCAATACTCAGTAACAGAGTCTCACTGTCCTATAAACACCAATACTCAGTAACACAGAGTCTCACTGTCCTATAAACACCAATACTCAGTAACACAGAGTCTCACTTTCCTATAAACACCAATACTCAGTAACACAGAGTCTCACTGTCCTGTAAACCCCAATACTCAGTAACACAGAGTCTCACTGTCCTGCAAACACCAATACTCAGTAACACAGAGTCTCACTGTCCTGTAAACACCAATACTCAGTAACACAGAGTCTCACTGTCCGATAAACACCAATACTCAGTAACACAGAGTCTCACTGTCCTATAAACACCAATACTCAGTAACACAGAGTCTCACTGTCCGATAAACACCAATACTCAGTAACACAGAGTCTCACTGTCCTGTAAACACCAATACTCAGTCACACAGAGTCTCACTGTCCTATAAACACCAATACTCAGTAACACAGAGTCTCACTGTCCTATAAACCCCAATACTCAGTAACACAGAGTCTCACTGTACGATAAACACCAATACTCAGTAACACAGAGTCTCACTGTCCTATAAACACCAATACTCAGTAACACAGAGTCTCACTGTCCTATAAACACCAATACTCAGTAACACAGAGTCTCACTGTCCGATAAACCCGAATACTCAGTAACACAGAGTCTCACTGTCCTATAAACACCAATACTCAGTAACACAGAGTCTCACTGTCCTATAAACACCAATACTCAGTAACACAGAGTCTCACTGTCCGATAAACCCGAATACTCAGTAACACAGAGTCTCACTGTCCTATAAACACCAATACTCAGTAACACAGAGTCTCACTGTCCTATAAACACCAATACTCAGTAACACAGAGTCTCACTGTCCGATAAACCCCAATACTCAGGAACACAGAGTCTCACTGTCCGATAAACACCAATACTCAGTAACACAGAGTCTCACTGTCCTATAAACACCAATACTCAGTAACACAGAGTCTCACTGTCCTATAAACCCCAATACTCAGTAACACAGAGTCTCACTGTCCTGTAAACACCAATACTCAGTAACACAGAGTCTCACTATCCTATAAACACCAATACTCAGTAACACAGAGTCTCACTGTCCTATAAACACCAATACTCAGTAACACAGAGTCTCACTGTCCTATAAACACCAATACTCAGTAACACAGAGTCTCACTGTCCTATAAACACCAATACTCAGTAACACAGAGTCTCACTGTCCAGTAAACCCCAATACTCAGTAACACAGAGTCTCACTTTCCTATAAACACCAATACTCAGTAACACAGAGTCTCACTGTCCTATAAACACCAATACTCAGTAACACAGAGTCTCACTGTCCTATAAACCCCAATACTCAGTAACACAGAGTCTCACTGTCCTATAAACCCCAATACTCAGGAACACAGAGTCTCACTGTCCAGTAAACCCCAATACTCAGTAACACAGAGTCTCACTGTCCGATAAACCCCAATACTCAGGAACACAGAGTCTCACTGTCCGATAAACACCAATACTCAGTAACACAGAGTCTCACTGTCCTATAAACACCAATACTCAGTAACACAGAGTCTCACTGTCCTGTAAACACCAATACTCAGTAACACAGAGTCTCACTGTCCTATAAACACCAATACTCAGTAACACAGAGTCTCACTGTCCGATAAACACCAATACTCAGTAACACAGAGTCTCACTGTCCTATAAACACCAATACTCAGTAACACAGAGTCTCACTGTCCTATAAACACCAATACTCAGTAACACAGAGTCTCACTGTCCTATAAACACCAATACTCAGTAACACAGAGTCTCACTGTCCGATAAACCCCAATACTCAGGAACACAGAGTCTCACTGTCCGATAAACACAAATACTCAGTAACACAGAGTCTCACTGTCCTATAAACACCAATACTCAGTAACACAGACTCTCACTGTCCTATAAACCCCAATACTCAGTAACACAGAGTCTCACTGTCCTGCAAACCCCAATACTCAGTAACACAGAGTCTCACTGTCCTATAAACACCAATACTCGGTAACACAGAGTCTCACTGTCCGGTAAACACCAATAGTCAGTAACACAGAGTCTCACTGTCCGATAAACACCAATACTCAGTAACACAGCGTCTCACTGTCCTATAAACACCAATACTCAGTAACACAGAGTCTCACTGTACGATAAACACCAATACTCAGTGACACAGAGTCTCACTGTCCTGTAAGCACCAATACTCAGTAACACCGAGTCTCACTGTCCTATAAACACCAATACTCAGTAACACAGAGTCTCACTGTCCTATAAACACCAATACTCAGTAACACAGAGTCTCACTGTCCTATAAACACCAATACTCAGTAACACAGAGTCTCACTGTCCAGTAAACCCCAATACTCAGTAACACAGAGTCTCACTTTCCTATAAACACCAATACTCAGTAACACAGAGTCTCACTGTCCTATAAACACCAATACTCAGTAACACAGAGTCTCACTGTCCTATAAACACCAATACTCAGTAACACAGAGTCTCACTGTCCTATAAACACCAATACTCAGTAACACAGAGTCTCACTGTCCGATAAACCCGAATACTCAGTAACACAGAGTCTCACTGTCCTATAAACACCAATACTCAGTAACACAGAGTCTCACTGTCCTATAAACACCAATACTCAGTAACACAGAGTCTCACTGTCCGATAAACCCGAATACTCAGTAACACAGAGTCTCACTGTCCTATAAACACCAATACTCAGTAACACAGAGTCTCACTGTCCTATAAACACCAATACTCAGTAACACAGAGTCTCACTGTCCGATAAACCCCAATACTCAGGAACACAGAGTCTCACTGTCCTATAAACACCAATACTCAGTAACACAGAGTCTCACTGTCCTGTAAACCCCAATACTCAGTAACACAGAGTCTCACTGTCCTGTAAAACCCAATACTCAGGAACACAGAGTCTCACTGTCCTATAAACACCAATACTCAGTAACACAGAGTCTCACTGTCCGATAAACCCCAATACTCAGGAACACAGAGTCTCACTGTCCTATAAACACCAATACTCAGTAACACAGAGTCTCACTGTCCTGTAAACCCCAATACTCAGTAACACAGAGTCTCACTGTCCTGTAAAACCCAATACTCAGGAACACAGAGTCTCACTGTCCTATAAACACCAATACTCAGTAACACAGAGTCTCACTGTCCGATAAACCCCAATACTCAGGAACACAGAGTCTCACTGTCCTATAAACACCAATACTCAGTAACACAGAGTCTCACTGTCCGATAAACCCCAATACTCAGGAACACAGAGTCTCACTGTCCTATAAACACCAATACTCAGTAACACAGAGTCTCACTGTCCTGTAAACACCAATACTCAGTAACACAGAGTCTCACTGTCCGATAAACCCCAATACTCAGGAACACAGAGTCTCACTGTCCTATAAACACCAATACTCAGTAACACAGAGTCTCACTGTCCTATAAACACCAATACTCAGTAACACAGAGTCTCACTGTCCGATAAACACCAATACTCAGTAACACAGAGTCTCACTGTCCTATAAACACCAATACTCAGTAACACAGAGTCTCACTGTCCGATAAACCCGAATACTCAGTAACACAGAGTCTCACTGTCCTATAAACACCAATACTCAGTAACACAGAGTCTCACTGTCCTATAAACACCAATACTCAGTAACACAGAGTCTCACTGTCCTATAAACACCAATACTCAGTAACACAGAGTCTCACTGTCCGATAAACCCGAATACTCAGTAACACAGAGTCTCACTGTCCTATAAACACCAATACTCAGTATCACAGAGTCTCACTGTCCTATAAACACCAATACTCAGTAACACAGAGTCTCACTGTCCGATAAACCCGAATACTCAGTAACACAGAGTCTCACTGTCCTATAAACACCAATACTCAGTAACACAGAGTCTCACTGTCCTATAAACACCAATACTCAGTAACACAGAGTCTCACTGTCCGATAAACCCCAATACTCAGGAACACAGAGTCTCACTGTCCGATAAACACCAATACTCAGTAACACAGAGTCTCACTGTCCTATAAACACCAATACTCAGTAACACAGAGTCTCACTGTCCTGTAAACACCAATACTCAGTAACACAGAGTCTCACTGTCCTATAAACACCAATACTCAGTAACACAGAGTCTCACTGTCCTGTAAACACCAATACTCAGTAACACAGAGTCTCACTGTCCTATAAACACCAATACTCAGTAACACAGAGTCTCACTGTCCGATAAACCCCAATACTCAGGAACACAGAGTCTCACTGTCCGATAAACACCAATACTCAGTAACACAGAGTCTCACTGTCCTATAAACACCAATACTCAGTAACACAGAGTCTCACTGTCCTATAAACACCAATACTCAGTAACACAGAGTCTCACTGTCCGATAAACCCCAATACTCAGGAACACAGAGTCTCACTGTCCGATAAACACCAATACTCAGTAACACAGAGTCTCACTGTCCTATAAACACCAATACTCAGTAACACAGACTCTCACTGTCCTATAAACCCCAATACTCAGTAACACAGAGTCTCACTGTCCTGTAAACCCCAATACTCAGTAACACAGAGTCTCACTGTCCTATAAACACCAATACTCAGTAACACAGAGTCTCACTGTCCTGTAAACCCCAATACTCAGTAACACAGAGTCTCACTGTCCTGTAAAACCCAATACTCAGGAACACAGAGTCTCACTGTCCTATAAACACCAATACTCAGTAACACAGAGTCTAACTGTCCGATAAACCCCAATACTCAGGAACACAGAGTCTCACTGTCCTATAAACACCAATACTCAGTAACACAGAGTCTCACTGTCCGATAAACCCCAATACTCAGGAACACAGAGTCTCACTGTCCTATAAACACCAATACTCAGTAACACAGAGTCTCACTGTCCTGTAAACACCAATACTCAGTAACACAGAGTCTCACTGTCCGATAAACCCCAATACTCAGGAACACAGAGTCTCACTGTCCTATAAACACCAATACTCAGTAACACAGAGTCTCACTGTCCTATAAACACCAATACTCAGTAACACAGAGTCTCACTGTCCGATAAACACCAATACTCAGTAACACAGAGTCTCACTGTCCTATAAACACCAATACTCAGTAACACAGAGTCTCACTGTCCGATAAACCCGAATACTCAGTAACACAGAGTCTCACTGTCCTATAAACACCAATACTCAGTAACACAGAGTCTCACTGTCCTATAAACACCAATACTCAGTAACACAGAGTCTCACTGTCCTATAAACACCAATACTCAGTAACACAGAGTCTCACTGTCCGATAAACCCGAATACTCAGTAACACAGAGTCTCACTGTCCTATAAACACCAATACTCAGTAACACAGAGTCTCACTGTCCTATAAACACCAATACTCAGTAACACAGAGTCTCACTGTCCGATAAACCCGAATACTCAGTAACACAGAGTCTCACTGTCCTATAAACACCAATACTCAGTAACAGAGTCTCACTGTCCTATAAACACCAATACTCAGTAACACAGAGTCTCACTGTCCGATAAACCCCAATACTCAGGAACACAGAGTCTCACTGTCCGATAAACACCAATACTCAGTAACACAGAGTCTCACTGTCCTATAAACACCAATACTCAGTAACACAGAGTCTCACTGTCCTGTAAACACCAATACTCAGTAACACAGAGTCTCACTGTCCTATAAACACCAATACTCAGTAACACAGAGTCTCACTGTCCTGTAAACACCAATACTCAGTAACACAGAGTCTCACTGTCCTATAAACACCAATACTCAGTAACACAGAGTCTCACTGTCCGATAAACCCCAATACTCAGGAACACAGAGTCTCACTGTCCGATAAACACCAATACTCAGTAACACAGAGTCTCACTGTCCTATAAACACCAATACTCAGTAACACAGAGTCTCACTGTCCTATAAACACCAATACTCGGTAACACAGAGTCTCACTGTCCTGTAAACACCAATACTCAGTAACACAGAGTCTCACTGTCCGATAAACCCCAATACTCAGGAACACAGAGTCTCACTGTCCTATAAACACCAATACTCAGTAACACAGAGTCTCACTGTCCTGTAAACCCCAATACTCAGTAACACAGAGTCTCACTGTCCTGCAAACACCAATACTCAGTAACACAGAGTCTCACTGTCCGGTAAACACCAATAGTCAGTAACACAGAGTCTCACTGTCCGATAAACACCAATACTCAGTAACACAGCGTCTCACTGTCCTATAAACACCAATAGTCAGTAACACAGAGTCTCACTGTACGATAAACACCAATACTCAGTGACACAGAGTCTCACTGTCCGATAAACACCAATACTCAGTAACACAGAGTCTCACTGTCCTATAAACACCAATACTCAGTAACACAGAGTCTCACTGTCCTATAAACCCCAATACTCAGTAACACAGAGTCTCACTGTCCTGTAAGCACCAATACTCAGTAACACAGAGTCTCACTGTCCTATAAACACCAATACTCAGTAACACAGAGTCTCACTGTCCTATAAACACCAATACTCAGTAACACAGAGTCTCACTGTCCTATAAACACCAATACTCAGTAACACAGAGTCTCACTGTCCAGTAAACCCCAATACTCAGTAACACAGAGTCTCACTTTCCTATAAACACCAATACTCAGTAACACAGAGTCTCACTGTCCTATAAACACCAATACTCAGTAACACAGAGTCTCACTGTCCTATAAACCCCAATACTCAGTAACACAGAGTCTCACTGTCCTATAAACCCCAATACTCAGTAACACAGAGTCTCACTGTCCAGTAAACCCCAATACTCAGTAACACAGAGTCTCACTTTCCTATAAACACCAATACTCAGTAACACAGAGTCTCACTGTCCTATAAACACCAATACTCAGTAACACAGAGTCTCACTGTCCTGTAAACACCAATAGTCAGTAACACAGAGTCTCACTGTCCGATAAACACCAATACTCAGTAACACAGCGTCTCACTGTCCTATAAACACCAATACTCAGTAACACAGAGTCTCACTGTACGATAAACACCAATACTCAGTGACACAGAGTCTCACTGTCCTATAAACACCAATACTCAGTAACACAGAGTCTCACTGTCCTGTAAACACCAATAGTCAGTAACACAGAGTCTCACTGTCCGATAAACACCAATACTCAGTAACACAGCGTCTCACTGTCCTATAAACACCAATACTCAGTAACACAGAGTCTCACTGTACGATAAACACCAATACTCAGTGACACAGAGTCTCACTGTCCGATAAACACCAATACTCAGTAACACAGAGTCTCACTGTCCTATAAACACCAATACTCAGTAACACAGAGTCTCACTGTCCTATAAACCCCAATACTCAGTAACACAGAGTCTCACTGTCCTGTAAACACCAATACTCAGTAACACAGAGTCTCACTATCCTATAAACACCAATACTCAGTAACACAGAGTCTCACTGTCCTATAAACACCAATACTCAGTAACACAGAGTCTCACTGTCCTATAAACACCAATACTCAGTAACAGAGTCTCACTGTCCTATAAACACCAATACTCAGTAACACAGAGTCTCACTGTCCAGTAAACCCCAATACTCAGTAACACAGAGTCTCACTTTCCTATAAACACCAATACTCAGTAACACAGAGTCTCACTGTCCTATAAACACCAATACTCAGTAACACAGAGTCTCACTGTCCTATAAACCCCAATACTCAGTAACACAGAGTCTCACTGTCCTATAAACCCCAATACTCAGTAACACAGAGTCTCACTGTCCAGTAAACCCCAATACTCAGTAACACAGAGTCTCACTTTCCTATAAACACCAATACTCAGTAACACAGAGTCTCACTGTCCTATAAACACCAATACTCAGTAACACAGAGTCTCACTGTCCTATAAACACCAATACTCAGTAACACAGAGTCTCACTGTCCTATAAACACCAATACTCAGTAACACAGAGTCTCACTGTCGTATAAACACCAATACTCAGTAACACAGAGTCTCACTGTCCAGTAAACCCCAATACTCAGTAACACAGAGTCTCACTTTCCTATAAACACCAATACTCAGTAACACAGAGTCTCACTGTCCTATAAACACCAATACTCAGTAACACAGAGTCTCACTGTCCTATAAACCCCAATACTCAGTAACAGAGTCTCACTGTCCTATAAACACCAATACTCAGTAACACAGAGTCTCACTGTCCTATAAACACCAATACTCAATAACACAGAGTCTCACTGTCCTATAAACACCAATACTCAGTAACACAGAGTCTCACTGTCCTATAAACACCAATACTCAATAACACAGACTCTCACTGTCCTATAAACACCAATACTCAGTAACACAGAGTCTCACTGTCCTATAAACACCAATACTCAGTAACACAGAGTCTCACTGTCCGATAAACACCAATACTCAGTAACACAGAGTCTCACTGTCCTGTAAACACCAATACTCAGTAACACAGAGTCTCACTGTCCTATAAACCCCAATACTCAGTAACAGAGTCTCACTGTCCTATAAACACCAATACTCAGAAACACAGAGTCTCACTGTCCTATAAACACCAATACTCAATAACACAGAGTCTCACTGTCCTATAAACACCAATACTCAGTAACACAGAGTCTCACTGTCCTATAAACACCAATACTCAATAACACAGACTCTCACTGTCCTATAAACACCAATACTCAGTAACACAGAGTCTCACTGTCCTATAAACACCAATACTCAGTAACACAGAGTCTCACTGTCCGATAAACACCAATACTCAGTAACACAGAGTCTCACTGTCCTGTAAACACCAATACTCAGTAACACAGAGTCTCACTGTCCTATAAACACCAATACTCAGTAACACAGAGTCTCACTGTCCGATAAACACCAATACTCAGTAACACAGAGTCTCACTGTCCTATAAACACCAATACTCAGTAACACAGAGTCTCACTGTCCGATAAACACCAATACTCAGTAACACAGAGTCTCACTGTCCTATAAACACCAATACTCAGTAACACAGAGTCTCACTGTCCTGTAAACCCCAATACTCAGTAACACAGAGTCTCACTGTCCTGCAAACACCAATACTCAGTAACACAGAGTCTCACTGTCCTGTAAACACCAATACTCAGTAACACAGAGTCTCACTGTACGATAAACACCAATACTCAGTGACACAGAGTCTCACTGTCCTATAAACACCAATACTCAGTAACACAGAGTCTCACTGTCCTGTAAACACCAATAGTCAGTAACACAGAGTCTCACTGTCCGATAAACACCAATACTCAGTAACACAGCGTCTCACTGTCCTATAAACACCAATACTCAGTAACACAGAGTCTCACTGTCCTATAAACACCAATACTCAGTAACACAGAGTCTCACTGTCCTGTAAACACCAATAGTCAGTAACACAGAGTCTCACTGTCCGATAAACACCAATACTCAGTAACACAGCGTCTCACTGTCCTATAAACACCAATACTCAGTAACACAGAGTCTCACTGTCCTATAAACACCAATACTCAGTAACACAGCGTCTCACTGTCCTATAAACACCAATACTCAGTAACACAGAGTCTCACTGTACGATAAACACCAATACTCAGTAACACAGCGTCTCACTGTCCTATAAACACCAATACTCAGTAACACAGAGTCTCACTGTACGATAAACACCAATACTCAGTAACACAGCGTCTCACTGTCCTATAAACACCAATAGTCAGTAACACAGAGTCTCACTGTCCGATAAACACCAATACTCAGTAACACAGCGTCTCACTGTCCTATAAACACCAATACTCAGTAACACAGCGTCTCACTGTCCTATAAACACCAATACTCAGTAACACAGAGTCTCACTGTCCTGTAAACACCAATAGTCAGTAACACAGAGTCTCACTGTCCGATAAACACCAATACTCAGTAACACAGCGTCTCACTGTCCTATAAACACCAATACTCAGTAACACAGAGTCTCACTGTACGATAAACACCAATACTCAGTGACACAGAGTCTCACTGTCCGATAAACACCAATACTCAGTAACACAGAGTCTCACTGTCCTATAAACACCAATACTCAGTAACACAGAGTCTCACTGTCCTATAAACCCCAATACTCAGTAACACAGAGTCTCACTGTCCTGTAAACACCAATACTCAGTAACACAGAGTCTCACTATCCTATAAACACCAATACTCAGTAACACAGAGTCTCACTGTCCTATAAACACCAATACTCAGTAACACAGAGTCTCACTGTCCTATAAACACCAATACTCAGTAACAGAGTCTCACTGTCCTATAAACACCAATACTCAGTAACACAGAGTCTCACTGTCCAGTAAACCCCAATACTCAGTAACACAGAGTCTCACTTTCCTATAAACACCAATACTCAGTAACACAGAGTCTCACTGTCCTATAAACACCAATACTCAGTAACACAGAGTCTCACTGTCCTATAAACCCCAATACTCAGTAACACAGAGTCTCACTGTCCTATAAACCCCAATACTCAGTAACACAGAGTCTCACTGTCCAGTAAACCCCAATACTCAGTAACACAGAGTCTCACTTTCCTATAAACACCAATACTCAGTAACACAGAGTCTCACTGTCCTATAAACACCAATACTCAGTAACACAGAGTCTCACTGTCCTATAAACACCAATACTCAGTAACACAGAGTCTCACTGTCCTATAAACACCAATACTCAGTAACACAGAGTCTCACTGTCGTATAAACACCAATACTCAGTAACACAGAGTCTCACTGTCCAGTAAACCCCAATACTCAGTAACACAGAGTCTCACTTTCCTATAAACACCAATACTCAGTAACACAGAGTCTCACTGTCCTATAAACACCAATACTCAGTAACACAGAGTCTCACTGTCCTATAAACCCCAATACTCAGTAACAGAGTCTCACTGTCCTATAAACACCAATACTCAGTAACACAGAGTCTCACTGTCCTATAAACACCAATACTCAATAACACAGAGTCTCACTGTCCTATAAACACCAATACTCAGTAACACAGAGTCTCACTGTCCTATAAACACCAATACTCAATAACACAGACTCTCACTGTCCTATAAACACCAATACTCAGTAACACAGAGTCTCACTGTCCTATAAACACCAATACTCAGTAACACAGAGTCTCACTGTCCGATAAACACCAATACTCAGTAACACAGAGTCTCACTGTCCTGTAAACACCAATACTCAGTAACACAGAGTCTCACTGTCCTATAAACCCCAATACTCAGTAACAGAGTCTCACTGTCCTATAAACACCAATACTCAGTAACACAGAGTCTCACTGTCCTATAAACACCAATACTCAATAACACAGAGTCTCACTGTCCTATAAACACCAATACTCAGTAACACAGAGTCTCACTGTCCTATAAACACCAATACTCAATAACACAGACTCTCACTGTCCTATAAACACCAATACTCAGTAACACAGAGTCTCACTGTCCTATAAACACCAATACTCAGTAACACAGAGTCTCACTGTCCGATAAACACCAATACTCAGTAACACAGAGTCTCACTGTCCTGTAAACACCAATACTCAGTAACACAGAGTCTCACTGTCCTATAAACACCAATACTCAGTAACACAGAGTCTCACTGTCCGATAAACACCAATACTCAGTAACACAGAGTCTCACTGTCCTATAAACACCAATACTCAGTAACACAGAGTCTCACTGTCCGATAAACACCAATACTCAGTAACACAGAGTCTCACTGTCCTATAAACACCAATACTCAGTAACACAGAGTCTCACTGTCCTGTAAACCCCAATACTCAGTAACACAGAGTCTCACTGTCCTGCAAACACCAATACTCAGTAACACAGAGTCTCACTGTCCTGTAAACACCAATACTCAGTAACACAGAGTCTCACTGTCCGATAAACACCAATACTCAGTAACACAGAGTCTCACTGTCCTATAAACACCAATACTCAGTAACACAGAGTCTCACTGTCCGATAAACACCAATACTCAGTAACACAGAGTCTCACTGTCCTGTAAACACCAATACTCAGTCACACAGAGTCTCACTGTCCTATAAACCCCAATACTCAGTAACACAGAGTCTCACTGTACGATAAACACCAATACTCAGTAACACAGAGTCTCACTGTCCTATAAACACCAATACTCAGTAACACAGAGTCTCACTGTCCTATAAACACCAATACTCAGTAACACAGAGTCTCACTGTCCGATAAACCCGAATACTCAGTAACACAGAGTCTCACTGTCCTATAAACACCAATACTCAGTAACACAGAGTCTCACTGTCCTATAAACACCAATACTCAGTAACACAGAGTCTCACTGTCCGATAAACCCGAATACTCAGTAACACAGAGTCTCACTGTCCTATAAACACCAATACTCAGTAACACAGAGTCTCACTGTCCTATAAACACCAATACTCAGTAACACAGAGTCTCACTGTCCGATAAACCCCAATACTCAGGAACACAGAGTCTCACTGTCCGATAAACACCAATACTCAGTAACACAGAGTCTCACTGTCCTATAAACACCAATACTCAGTAACACAGAGTCTCACTGTCCTATAAACCCCAATACTCAGTAACACAGAGTCTCACTGTCCTGTAAACACCAATACTCAGTAACACAGAGTCTCACTATCCTATAAACACCAATACTCAGTAACACAGAGTCTCACTGTCCTATAAACACCAATACTCAGTAACACAGAGTCTCACTGTCCTATAAACACCAATACTCAGTAACACAGAGTCTCACTGTCCTATAAACACCAATACTCAGTAACACAGAGTCTCACTGTCCAGTAAACCCCAATACTCAGTAACACAGAGTCTCACTTTCCTATAAACACCAATACTCAGTAACACAGAGTCTCACTGTCCTATAAACACCAATACTCAGTAACACAGAGTCTCACTGTCCTATAAACCCCAATACTCAGTAACACAGAGTCTCACTGTCCTATAAACCCCAATACTCAGGAACACAGAGTCTCACTGTCCAGTAAACCCCAATACTCAGTAACACAGAGTCTCACTGTCCGATAAACCCCAATACTCAGGAACACAGAGTCTCACTGTCCGATAAACACCAATACTCAGTAACACAGAGTCTCACTGTCCTATAAACACCAATACTCAGTAACACAGAGTCTCACTGTCCTGTAAACACCAATACTCAGTAACACAGAGTCTCACTGTCCTATAAACACCAATACTCAGTAACACAGAGTCTCACTGTCCGATAAACACCAATACTCAGTAACACAGAGTCTCACTGTCCTATAAACACCAATACTCAGTAACACAGAGTCTCACTGTCCTATAAACACCAATACTCAGTAACACAGAGTCTCACTGTCCTATAAACACCAATACTCAGTAACACAGAGTCTCACTGTCCGATAAACCCCAATACTCAGGAACACAGAGTCTCACTGTCCGATAAACACAAATACTCAGTAACACAGAGTCTCACTGTCCTATAAACACCAATACTCAGTAACACAGACTCTCACTGTCCTATAAACCCCAATACTCAGTAACACAGAGTCTCACTGTCCTGCAAACCCCAATACTCAGTAACACAGAGTCTCACTGTCCTATAAACACCAATACTCGGTAACACAGAGTCTCACTGTCCGGTAAACACCAATAGTCAGTAACACAGAGTCTCACTGTCCGATAAACACCAATACTCAGTAACACAGCGTCTCACTGTCCTATAAACACCAATACTCAGTAACACAGAGTCTCACTGTACGATAAACACCAATACTCAGTGACACAGAGTCTCACTGTCCTGTAAGCACCAATACTCAGTAACACCGAGTCTCACTGTCCTATAAACACCAATACTCAGTAACACAGAGTCTCACTGTCCTATAAACACCAATACTCAGTAACACAGAGTCTCACTGTCCTATAAACACCAATACTCAGTAACACAGAGTCTCACTGTCCAGTAAACCCCAATACTCAGTAACACAGAGTCTCACTTTCCTATAAACACCAATACTCAGTAACACAGAGTCTCACTGTCCTATAAACACCAATACTCAGTAACACAGAGTCTCACTGTCCTATAAACACCAATACTCAGTAACACAGAGTCTCACTGTCCTATAAACACCAATACTCAGTAACACAGAGTCTCACTGTCCGATAAACCCGAATACTCAGTAACACAGAGTCTCACTGTCCTATAAACACCAATACTCAGTAACACAGAGTCTCACTGTCCTATAAACACCAATACTCAGTAACACAGAGTCTCACTGTCCGATAAACCCGAATACTCAGTAACACAGAGTCTCACTGTCCTATAAACACCAATACTCAGTAACACAGAGTCTCACTGTCCTATAAACACCAATACTCAGTAACACAGAGTCTCACTGTCCGATAAACCCCAATACTCAGGAACACAGAGTCTCACTGTCCGATAAACACCAATACTCAGTAACACAGAGTCTCACTGTCCTATAAACACCAATACTCAGTAACACAGAGTCTCACTGTCCTATAAACCCCAATACTCAGTAACACAGAGTCTCACTGTCCTGTAAACACCAATACTCAGTAACACAGAGTCTCACTATCCTATAAACACCAATACTCAGTAACACAGAGTCTCACTGTCCTATAAACACCAATACTCAGTAACACAGAGTCTCACTGTCCTATAAACACCAATACTCAGTAACACAGAGTCTCACTGTCCTATAAACACCAATACTCAGTAACACAGAGTCTCACTGTCCAGTAAACCCCAATACTCAGTAACACAGAGTCTCACTTTCCTATAAACACCAATACTCAGTAACACAGAGTCTCACTGTCCTATAAACACCAATACTCAGTAACACAGAGTCTCACTGTCCTATAAACCCCAATACTCAGTAACACAGAGTCTCACTGTCCTATAAACCCCAATACTCAGGAACACAGAGTCTCACTGTCCAGTAAACCCCAATACTCAGTAACACAGAGTCTCACTGTCCGATAAACCCCAATACTCAGGAACACAGAGTCTCACTGTCCGATAAACACCAATACTCAGTAACACAGAGTCTCACTGTCCTATAAACACCAATACTCAGTAACACAGAGTCTCACTGTCCTGTAAACACCAATACTCAGTAACACAGAGTCTCACTGTCCTATAAACACCAATACTCAGTAACACAGAGTCTCACTGTCCGATAAACACCAATACTCAGTAACACAGAGTCTCACTGTCCTATAAACACCAATACTCAGTAACACAGAGTCTCACTGTCCAGTAAACCCCAATACTCAGTAACACAGAGTCTCACTGTCCTGTAAACACCAATAGTCAGTAACACAGAGTCTCACTGTCCGATAAACACCAATACTCAGTAACACAGCGTCTCACTGTCCTATAAACACCAATACTCAGTAACACAGAGTCTCACTGTACGATAAACACCAATACTCAGTGACACAGAGTCTCACTGTCCTATAAACACCAATACTCAGTAACACAGAGTCTCACTGTCCTGTAAACACCAATAGTCAGTAACACAGAGTCTCACTGTCCGATAAACACCAATACTCAGTAACACAGCGTCTCACTGTCCTATAAACACCAATACTCAGTAACACAGAGTCTCACTGTACGATAAACACCAATACTCAGTGACACAGAGTCTCACTGTCCGATAAACACCAATACTCAGTAACACAGAGTCTCACTGTCCTATAAACACCAATACTCAGTAACACAGAGTCTCACTGTCCTATAAACCCCAATACTCAGTAACACAGAGTCTCACTGTCCTGTAAACACCAATACTCAGTAACACAGAGTCTCACTATCCTATAAACACCAATACTCAGTAACACAGAGTCTCACTGTCCTATAAACACCAATACTCAGTAACACAGAGTCTCACTGTCCTATAAACACCAATACTCAGTAACACAGAGTCTCACTGTCCTATAAACACCAATACTCAGTAACACAGAGTCTCACTGTCCAGTAAACCCCAATACTCAGTAACACAGAGTCTCACTTTCCTATAAACACCAATACTCAGTAACACAGAGTCTCACTGTCCTATAAACACCAATACTCAGTAACACAGAGTCTCACTGTCCTATAAACCCCAATACTCAGTAACACAGAGTCTCACTGTCCTATAAACCCCAATACTCAGTAACACAGAGTCTCACTGTCCAGTAAACCCCAATACTCAGTAACACAGAGTCTCACTTTCCTATAAACACCAATACTCAGTAACACAGAGTCTCACTGTCCTATAAACACCAATACTCAGTAACACAGAGTCTCACTGTCCTATAAACACCAATACTCAGTAACACAGAGTCTCACTGTCCTATAAACACCAATACTCAGTAACACAGAGTCTCACTGTCGTATAAACACCAATACTCAGTAACACAGAGTCTCACTGTCCTATAAACACCAATACTCAATAACACAGACTCTCACTGTCCTATAAACACCAATACTCAGTAACACAGAGTCTCACTGTCCTATAAACACCAATACTCAGTAACACAGAGTCTCACTGTCCGATAAACACCAATACTCAGTAACACAGAGTCTCACTGTCCTGTAAACACCAATACTCAGTAACACAGAGTCTCACTGTCCTATAAACCCCAATACTCAGTAACAGAGTCTCACTGTCCTATAAACACCAATACTCAGTAACACAGAGTCTCACTGTCCTATAAACACCAATACTCAATAACACAGAGTCTCACTGTCCTATAAACACCAATACTCAGTAACACAGAGTCTCACTGTCCTATAAACACCAATACTCAATAACACAGACTCTCACTGTCCTATAAACACCAATACTCAGTAACACAGAGTCTCACTGTCCTATAAACACCAATACTCAGTAACACAGAGTCTCACTGTCCGATAAACACCAATACTCAGTAACACAGAGTCTCACTGTCCTGTAAACACCAATACTCAGTAACACAGAGTCTCACTGTCCTATAAACACCAATACTCAGTAACACAGAGTCTCACTGTCCGATAAACACCAATACTCAGTAACACAGAGTCTCACTGTCCTATAAACACCAATACTCAGTAACACAGAGTCTCACTGTCCGATAAACACCAATACTCAGTAACACAGAGTCTCACTGTCCTATAAACACCAATACTCAGTAACACAGAGTCTCACTGTCCTGTAAACCCCAATACTCAGTAACACAGAGTCTCACTGTCCTGCAAACACCAATACTCAGTAACACAGAGTCTCACTGTCCTGTAAACACCAATACTCAGTAACACAGAGTCTCACTGTCCGATAAACACCAATACTCAGTAACACAGAGTCTCACTGTCCTATAAACACCAATACTCAGTAACACAGAGTCTCACTGTCCGATGAACACCAATACTCAGTAACACAGAGTCTCACTGTCCTGTAAACACCAATACTCAGTAACACAGAGTCTCACTGTCCTATAAACACCAATACTCAGTAACACAGAGTCTCACTGTCCTATAAACCCCAATACTCAGTAACACAGAGTCTCACTGTACGATAAACACCAATACTCAGTAACACAGAGTCTCACTGTCCTATAAACACCAATACTCAGTAACACAGAGTCACACTGTCCTATAAACACCAATACTCAGTCACACAGAGTCTCACTGTCCTATAAACACCAATACTCAGTAACACAGAGTCTCACTGTCCTATAAACCCCAATACTCAGTAACACAGAGTCTCACTGTACGATAAACACCAATACTCAGTAACACAGAGTCTCACTGTCCTATAAACACCAATACTCAGTAACACAGAGTCACACTGTCCTATAAACACCAATACTCAGTCACACAGAGTCTCACTGTCCTATAAACACCAATACTCAGTAACACAGAGTCTCACTGTCCTATAAACCCCAATACTCAGTAACACAGAGTCTCACTGTCCTGTAAACACCAATACTCAGTAACACAGAGTCACACTGTCCTATAAACATCAATACTCAGTCACACAGAGTCTCACTGTCCTATAAACACCAATACTCAGTAACACAGAGTCTCACTGTCCTATAAACCCCAATACTCAGTAACACAGAGTCTCACTGTCCTGTAAATCCCAATACTCAGTAACACAGAGTCTCACTGTCCAGTAAACACCAATACTCAGTAACACAGAGTCTCACTGTCCTATAAACACCAATACTCAGTAACACAGAGTCTCACTGTCCTATAAACACCAATACTCAGTAACACAGAGTCTCACTGTCCTGTAAACACCAATACTCAGTAACACAGAGTCTCACTGTCCTATAAACCCCAATACTCAGTAACAGAGTCTCACTGTCCTGTAAACACCAATACTCAGTAACACAGAGTCTCACTGTCCTATAAACACCAATACTCAGTAACACAGAGTCTCACTGTCCTCTAAACACCAATACTCAGTAACACAGAGTCTCACTGTCCTATAAACCCCAATACTCAGTAACACAGAGTCTCACTGTCCTATAAACACCAATACTCAGTAACACAGAGTCTCACTGTCCTATAAACACCAATACTCAGTAACACAGAGTCTCACTGTCCTATAAACACCAATACTCAGTAACACAGAGTCTCACTGTCCTATAAACACCAATACTCAGTAACACAGAGTCTCACTGTCCGAGAAACACCAATACTCAGTAACACAGAGTCTCACTGTCCTATAAACACCAATACTCAGTAACACAGAGTCTCACTGTCCTGCAAACACCAATACTCAGAAACAGAGTCTCACTGTCCTATAAAAACCAATACTCAGTAACAAAGAGTCTCACTGTCCTATTAACCCCAATACTCAGTAACACAGAGTCTCACTGTCCCATAAACACCAATACTCAGTAACACAGAGTCTCACTGTCCTGTAAACACCAATACTCAGTAACACAGAGTCTCACTGTCCTATAAACCCCAATACTCAGTAACAGAGTCTCACTGTCCTATAAACCCCAATACTCAGTAACACAGAGTCTCACTGTCCTGTAAACACCAATACTCAGTAACACAGAGTCTCACTGTCCTATAAACCCCAATACTCAGTAACACAGAGTCTCACTGTCCAATAAACACCAATACTCAGTAACACAGAGTCTCACTGTCCTATAAACACCAATACTCAGTAACACAGAGTCTCACTGTCCTATAAACACCAATACTCAGTACCACAGTGTCTCACTGTCCTGCAAACACCAATACTCAGTAACACAGAGTCTCACTGTCCTATAAACCCCAATACTCAGTAACACAGAGTCTCACTGTCCAATAAACCCTAATATTCAGTAACACAGAGTCTCACTGTCCAATAAACACCAATACTCAGTAACACAGAGTCTCACTGTCCTGTAAACACCAATACTCAGTAACACAGAGTCTCACTGTCCTATAAACACCAATACTCAGTAACACAGAGTCTCACTGTCCTATAAACACCAATACTCAGTAACACAGAGTCTCACTGTCCTATAAACACCAATACTCAGTAACACAGAGTCTCACTGTCCTATAAACCCCAATACTCAGTAACACAGAGTCTCACTGTCCTATAAACACCAATACTCAGTAACACAGAGTCTCACTGTCCAGTAAACCCCAATACTCAGTAACACAGAGTCTCACTGTCCTATAAACACCAATACTCAGTAACACAGAGTCTCACTGTCCTATAAACACCAATACTAAGTAACACAGAGTCTCACTGTCCTATAAACACCAATACTCAGTAACACAGAGTCTCACTGTCCTGTAAACACCAATACTCAGTAACACAGAGTCTCACTGTCCTATAAACACCAATACTCAGTAACAGAGTCTCACTGTCCTATAAACACCAATACTCAGTAACACAGAGTCTCACTGTCCTATAAACACCAATACTCAGTAACACAGAGTCTCACTGTCCTCTAAACACCAATACTCAGTAACACAGAGTCTCACTGTCCTATAAACCCCAATACTCAGTAACACAGAGTCTCACTGTCCTGTAAATCCCAATACTCAGTAACACAGAGTCTCACTGTCCAGTAAACCCCAATACTCAGTAATACAGAGTCTCACTGTCCTATAAACACCAATACTCAGTAACACAGAGTCTCACTGTCCTATAAACACCAATACTCAGTAACACAGAGTCTCACTGTCCTGTAAACACCAATACTCAGTAACACAGAGTCTCACTGTCCTATAAACCCCAATACTCAGTAACAGAGTCTCACTGTCCTATAAACACCAATACTCAGTAACACAGAGTCTCACTGTCCTCTAAACACCAATACTCAGTAACACAGAGTCTCACTGTCCTATAAACCCCAATACTCAGTAACACAGAGTCTCACTGTCCTATAAACACCAATACTCAGTAACACAGAGTCTCACTGTCCTCTAAACACCAATACTCAGTAACACAGAGTCTCACTGTCCTATAAACCCCAATACTCAGTAACACAGAGTCTCACTGTCCTATAAACACCAATACTCAGTAACACAGAGTCTCACTGTCCTATAAACACCAATACTCAGTAACACAGAGTCTCACTGTCCTATAAACACCAATACTCAGTAACACAGAGTCTCACTGTCCTATAAACACCAATACTCAGTAACACAAAGTCTCACTGTCCGATAAACCCGAATACTCAGTAACACAGAGTCTCACTGTCCTATAAACACCAATACTCAGTAACACAGAGTCTCACTGTCCTATAAACACCAATACTCAGTAACACAGAGTCTCACTGTCCGATAAACCCGAATACTCAGTAACACAGAGTCTCACTGTCCTATAAACACCAATACTCAGTAACACAGAGTCTCACTGTCCTATAAACACCAATACTCAGTAACACAGAGTCTCACTGTCCGATAAACCCCAATACTCAGGAACACAGAGTCTCACTGTCCGATAAACACCAATACTCAGTAACACAGAGTCTCACTGTCCTATAAACACCAATACTCAGTAACACAGAGTCTCACTGTCCTGTAAACACCAATACTCAGTAACACAGAGTCTCACTGTCCTATAAACACCAATACTCAGTAACACAGAGTCTCACTGTCCTGTAAACACCAATACTCAGTAACACAGAGTCTCACTGTCCTATAAACACCAATACTCAGTAACACAGAGTCTCACTGTCCGATAAACACCAATACTCAGTAACACAGAGTCTCACTGTCCTATAAACACCAATACTCAGTAACACAGAGTCTCACTGTCCTGTAAACACCAATACTCAGTAACACAGAGTCTCACTGTCCGATAAACACCAATACTCAGTAACACAGAGTCTCACTGTCCTGTAAACCCCAATACTCAGGAACACAGAGTCTCACTGTCCGATAAACACCAATACTCAGTAACACAGAGTCTCACTGTCCTATAAACACCAATACTCAGTAACACAGAGTCTCACTGTCCTGTAAACACCAATACTCAGTAACACAGAGTCTCACTGTCCTGTAAACACCAATACTCAGTAACACAGAGTCTCACTGTCCGATAAACACCAATACTCAGTAACACAGAGTCTCACTGTCCTATAAACCCCAATACTCAGTAACACAGAGTCTCACTGTCCTATAAACACCAATACTCAGTAACACAGAGTCTCACTGTCCGAGAAACACCAATACTCAGGAACACAGAGTCTCACTGTCCGATAAACACCAATACTCAGTAACACAGAGTCTCACTGTCCTATAAACACCAATACTCAGTAACACAGACTCTCACTGTCCTATAAACCCCAATACTCAGTAACACAGAGTCTCACTGTCCTGTAAACCCCAATACTCAGTAACACAGAGTCTCACTGTCCTATAAACACCAATACTCAGTAACACAGAGTCTCACTGTCCTGTAAACCCCAATACTCAGTAACACAGAGTCTCACTGTCCTGTAAAACCCCAATACTCAGGAACACAGAGTCTCACTGTCCTATAAACACCAATACTCAGTAACACAGAGTCTCACTGTCCGATAAACCCCAATACTCAGGAACACAGAGTCTCACTGTCCTATAAACACCAATACTCAGTAACACAGAGTCTCACTGTCCTGTAAACCCCAATACTCAGTAACACAGAGTCTCACTGTCCGCTAAACACCAATACTCAGTGACACAGAGTCTCACTGTCCGATAAACACCAATACTCAGTAACACAGAGTCTCACTGTCCTATAAACACCAATACTCAGTAACACAGAGTCTCACTGTCCTATAAACCCCAATACTCAGTAACACAGAGTCTCACTGTCCTATAAACACCAATACTCAGTAACACAGAGTCTCACTGTCCTATAAACACCAATACTCAGTAACACAGAGTCTCACTGTCCGATAAACCCGAATACTCAGTAACACAGAGTCTCACTGTCCTATAAACACCAATACTCAGTAACACAGAGTCTCACTGTCCTATAAACACCAATACTCAGTAACACAGAGTCTCACTGTCCGATAAACCCCAATACTCAGGAACACAGAGTCTCACTGTCCGATAAACACCAATACTCAGTAACACAGAGTCTCACTGTCCTATAAACACCAATACTCAGTAACACAGAGTCTCACTGTCCTGTAAACACCAATACTCAGTAACACAGAGTCTCACTGTCCTATAAACACCAATACTCAGTAACACAGAGTCTCACTGTCCGATAAACCCCAATACTCAGGAACACAGAGTCTCACTGTCCGATAAACACCAATACTCAGTAACACAGAGTCTCACTGTCCTATAAACACCAATACTCAGTAACACAGAGTCTCACTGTCCTGTAAACACCAATACTCAGTAACACAGAGTCTCACTGTCCTATAAACACCAATACTCAGTAACACAGAGTCTCACTGTCCGATAAACACCAATACTCAGTAACACAGAGTCTCACTGTCCGATAAACACCAATACTCAGTGACACAGAGTCTCACTGTCCTATAAACACCAATACTCAGTAACACAGAGTCTCACTGTCCTATAAACACCAATACTCAGTAACACAGAGTCTCACTGTCCTGTAAACACCAATACTCAGTAACACAGAGTCTCACTGTCCTATAAACACCAATACTCAGTAACACAGAGTCTCACTGTCCTGTAAACCCCAATACTCAGTAACACAGAGTCTCACTGTCCGATAAACACCAATACTCAGTGACACAGAGTCTCACTGTCCGATAAACACCAATACTCAGTAACACAGAGTCTCACTGTCCTATAAACACCAATACTCAGTAACACAGAGTCTCACTGTCCTGTAAACCCCAATACTCAGTAACACAGAGTCTCACTGTCCTATAAACACCAATACTCAGTAACACAGAGTCTCACTGTCCTATAAACACCAATACTCAGTAACACAGAGTCTCACTGTCCTATAAACACCAATACTCAGTAACACAGAGTCTCACTGTCCAGTAAACCCCAATACTCAGTAACACAGAGTCTCACTTTCCTATAAACACCAATACTCAGTAACACAGAGTCTCACTGTCCTATAAACACCAATACTCAGTAACACAGAGTCTCACTGTCCTGTAAACACCAATACTCAGTAACACAGAGTCTCACTGTCCTATAAACACCAATACTCAGTAACACAGAGTCTCACTGTCCGATAAACACCAATACTCAGTAAGACAAAGTCTCACTGTCCTATAAACACCAATACTCAGTAACACAGAGTCTCACTGTCCTGTAAACACCAATACTCAGTAACACAGAGTCTCACTGTCCTATAAACACCAATACTCAGTAACACAGAGTCTCACTGTCCGATAAACCCCAATACTCAGGAACACAGAGTCTCACTGTCCGATAAACACCAATACTCAGTAACACAGAGTCTCACTGTCCTATAAACACCAATACTCAGTAACACAGAGTCTCACTGTCCTGTAAACCCCAATACTCAGTAACACAGAGTCTCACTGTCCTGCAAACACCAATACTCAGTAACACAGAGTCTCACTGTCCTGTAAACACCAATACTCAGTAACACAGAGTCTCACTGTCCTATAAACACCAATACTCAGTAACACAGAGTCTCACTGTCCGATAAACACCAATACTCAGTAAGACAAAGTCTCACTGTCCTATAAACACCAATACTCAGTAACACAGAGTCTCACTGTCCTGTAAACACCAATACTCAGTAACACAGAGTCTCACTGTCCTATAAACACCAATACTCAGTAACACAGAGTCTCACTGTCCGATAAACCCCAATACTCAGGAACACAGAGTCTCACTGTCCGATAAACACCAATACTCAGTAACACAGAGTCTCACTGTCCTATAAACACCAATACTCAGTAACACAGAGTCTCACTGTCCTGTAAACCCCAATACTCAGTAACACAGAGTCTCACTGTCCTGCAAACACCAATACTCAGTAACACAGAGTCTCACTGTCCTGTAAACACCAATACTCAGTAACACAGAGTCTCACTGTCCGATAAACACCAATACTCAGTAACACAGAGTCTCACTGTCCTATAAACACCAATACTCAGTAACACAGAGTCTCACTGTCCGATAAACACCAATACTCAGAAACACAGAGTCTCACTGTCCTATAAACACCAATACTCAGTAACACAGAGTCTCACTGTCCGATAAACACCAATACTCAGTAACACAGAGTCTCACTGTCCGATAAACACCAATACTCAGTAACACAGAGTCTCACTGTCCTGTAAATCCCAATACTCAGTAACACAGAGTCTCACTGTCCAGTAAACCCCAATACTCAGTAACACAGAGTCTCACTGTCCTATAAACACCAATACTCAGTAACACAGAGTCTCACTGTCCTATAAACACCAATACTCAGTAACACAGAGTCTCACTGTCCTGTAAACACCAATACTCAGTAACACAGAGTCTCACTGTCCTATAAACCCCAATACTCAGTAACAGAGTCTCACTGTCCTGTAAACACCAATACTCAGTAACACAGAGTCTCACTGTCCTATAAACACCAATACTCAGTAACACAGAGTCTCACTGTCCTCTAAACACCAATACTCAGTAACACAGAGTCTCACTGTCCTATAAACCCCAATACTCAGTAACACAGAGTCTCACTGTCCTATAAACACCAATACTCAGTAACACAGAGTCTCACTGTCCTATAAACACCAATACTCAGTAACACAGAGTCTCACTGTCCTGTAAACACCAATACTCAGTAACACAGAGTCTCACTGTCCTATAAACCCCAATACTCAGTAACACAGAGTCTCACTGTCCTGTAAACACCAATACTCAGTAACACAGAGTCTCACTGTCCGATAAACACCAATACTCAGTAACACAGAGTCTCACTGTCCTGTAAACACCAATACTCAGTAACACAGAGTCTCACTGTCCTGTAAACACCAATACTCAGTAACACAGAGTCTCACTGTCCGATAAACACCAATACTCAGTAACACAGAGTCTCACTGTCCTATAAACACCAATACTCAGTAACACAGAGTCTCACTGTCCTGTAAACACCAATACTCAGTAACACAGAGTCTCACTGTCCTGTAAACACCAATACTCAGTAACACAGAGTCTCACTGTCCTGTAAACACCAATACTCAGTAACACAGAGTCTCACTGTCCTGTAAACACCAATACTCAGTAACACAGAGTCTCACTGTCCTGTAAACACCAATACTCAGTAACACAGAGTCTCACTGTCCTGTAAACCCCAATACTCAGTAACACAGAGTCTCACTGTACGATAAACACCAATACTCAGTAACACAGAGTCTCACTGTCCTATAAACACCAATACTCAGTAACACAGAGTCTCACTGTCCTATAAACACCAATACTCAGTGACACAGAGTCTCACTGTCCTGTAAACCCCAATACTCAGTAACACAGAGTCTCACTGTCCGATAAACACCAATACTCAGTAACACAGAGTCTCACTGTCCGATAAACACCAATACTCAGTAACACAGAGTCTCACTGTCCGATAAACACCAATACTCAGTAACACGGAGTCTCACTGTCCGATAAACACCAATACTCAGTAACACAGACTCTCACTGTCCTGTAAACACCAATACTCAGTAACACAGAGTCTCACTGTCCTATAAACACCAATACTCAGTAACACAGAGTCTCACTGTCCTGTAAACACCAATACTCAGTAACACAGAGTCTCACTGTCCGATAAACACCAATACTCAGTAACACAGAGTCTCACTGTCCTGTAAACACCAATACTCAGTAACACAGAGTCTCACTGTCCTGTAAACACCAATACTCAGTAACACTGAGTCTCACTGTCCTGTAAACACCAATACTCAGTAACACAGAGTCTCACTGTCCTATAAACACCAATACTCAGTAACAGAGTCTCACTGTCCTGTAAACACCAATACTCAGTAACACAGAGTCTCACTGTCCTGTAAACACCAATACTCAGTAACACTGAGTCTCACTGTCCTGTAAACACCAATACTCAGTAACACAGAGTCTCACTGTCCTATAAACACCAATACTCAGTAACACAGAGTCTCACTGTCCTATAAACACCAATACTCAGTAACACAGAGTCTCACTGTCCTGTAAACACCAATACTCAGTAACACAGAGTCTCACTGTCCTGTAAACACCAATACTCAGTAACACTGAGTCTCACTGTCCTGTAAACACCAATACTCAGTAACACAGAGTCTCACTGTCCTATAAACCCCAATACTCAGTAACACAGAGTCTCACTGTCCTATAAACACCAATACTCAGTAACACAGAGTCTCACTGTCCTATAAACACCAATACTCAGTAACACAGAGTCTCACTGTCCTGTAAACACCAATACTCAGTAACACAGAGTCTCACTGTCCTATAAACCCCAATACTCAGTAACACAGAGTCTCACTGTCCTGTAAACACCAATACTCAGTAACACAGAGTCTCACTGTCCTGTAAACACCAATACTCAGTAACACAGAGTCTCACTGTCCGATAAACACCAATACTCAGTAACACAGAGTCTCACTGTCCTATAAACACCAATACTCAGTAACACAGAGTCTCACTGTCCTGTAAACACCAATACTCAGTAACACAGAGTCTCACTGTCCTATAAACACCAATACTCAGTAACACAGAGTCTCACTGTCCTATAAACACCAATACTCAGTAACACAGAGTCTCACTGTCCGATAAACACCAATACTCAGTGACACAGAGTCTCACTGTCCTGTAAACCCCAATACTCAGTAACACAGAGTCTCACTGTCCTATAAACACCAATACTCAGTAACACAGAGTCTCACTGTCCTATAAACACCAATACTCAGTAACACAGAGTCTCACTGTCCTATAAACACCAATACTCAGTAACACAGAGTCTCACTGTCCTATAAACACCAATACTCAGTAACACAGAGTCTCACTGTCCTATAAACACCAATACTCAGTAACACAGAGTCTCACTGTCCTATAAACACCAATACTCAGTAACACAGAGTCTCACTGTCCTATAAACACCAATACTCAGTAACACAGAGTCTCACTGTCCTATAAACACCAATACTCAGTAACACAGAGTCTCACTGTCCTATAAACACCAATACTCAGTCACACAGAGTCTCACTGTCCTATAAACACCAATACTCAGTAACACAGTGTCTCACTGTCCTATAAACACCAATACTCAGTAACACAGAGTCTCACTGTCCTATAAACACCAATACTCAGTAACACAGAGTCTCACTGTCCTATAAACACCAATACTCAGTAACACAGAGTCTCACTGTCCTATAAACACCAATACTCAGTAACACAGAGTCTCACTGTCCTATAAACACCAATACTCAGTAACACAGAGTCTCACTGTCCTATAAACACCAATACTCAGTAACAGAGTCTCACTGTCCTGCAAACACCAATACTCAGTAACACAGAGTCTCACTGTCCTATAAACACCAATACTCAGTAACACAGAGTCTCACTGTCCTATTAACCCCAATACTCAGTAACACAGAGTCTCACTGTCCCATAAACACCAATACTCAGTAACACAGAGTCTCACTGTCCTGTAAACACCAATACTCAGTAACAGAGTCTCACTGTCCTGTAAACCCCAATACTCAGTAACACAGAGTCACACTGTCCAATAAACACCAATACTCAGTAACACAGAGTCTCACTGTCCTATAAACACCAATACTCAGTAACACAGAGTCTCACTGTCCTATAAACCCCAATACTCAGTAACACAGTCTCACTGTCCTATAAACCCCAATACTCAGTAACACAGAGTCTCACTGTCCTGTAAACACCAATACTCAGTAACACAGAGTCTCACTGTCCTATAAACCCCAATACTCAGTAACACAGAGTCTCACTGTCCAATAAACACCAATACTCAGTAACACAGAGTCTCACTGTCCTATAAACACCAATACTCAGTAACACAGAGTCTCACTGTCCTATAAACACCAATACTCAGTACCACAGTGTCTCACTGTCCTGCAAACACCAATACTCAGTAACACAGAGTCTCACTGTCCTATAAACCCCAATACTCAGTAACACAGAGTCTCACTGTCCAATAAACCCTAATACTCAGTAACACAGAGTCTCACTGTCCAATAAACACCAATACTCAGTAACACAGAGTCTCACTGTCCTGTAAACACCAATACTCAGTAACACAGAGTCTCACAGTCCTATAAACACCAATACTCAGTAACACAGAGTCTCACTGTCCTATAAACACCAATACTCAGTAACAGAGTCTCACTGTCCTATAAACCCCAATACTCAGTAACACAGAGTCTCACTGTCCTATAAACCCCAATACTCAGTAACACAGAGTCTCACTGTCCTATAAACACCAATACTCAGTAACACAGAGTCTCACTGTCCGTTAAACACCAATACTCAGTAACACAGAGTCTCACTGTCCTATAAACACCAATACTCAGTAACACAGAGTCACACTGTCCTATAAACACCAATACTCAGTAACAGAGTCTCACTGTCCTCTAAAAACCAATACTCAGTAACACAGAGTCTCACTGTCCTATAAACCCCAATACTCAGTAACACAGAGTCTCACTGTCCTGTAAATCCCAATACTCAGTAACACAGAGTCTCACTGTCCAGTAAACCCCAATACTCAGTAACACAGAGTCTCACTGTCCTATAAACCCCAATACTCAGTAACACAGAGTCTCACTGTCCTGTAAACACCAATACTCAGTAACACAGAGTCTCACTGTCCTGTAAACACCAATACTCAGTAACACAGAGTCTCACTGTCCTGTAAATCCCAATACTCAGTAACACAGAGTCTCACTGTCCAGTAAACCCCAATACTCAGTAACACAGAGTCTCACTGTCCTATAAACCCCAATACTCAGTAGCACAGAGTCTCACTGTCCTATAAACCCCAATACTCAGTAACACAGAGTCTCACTGTCCTGTAAACACCAATACTCAGTAACACAGAGTCTCACTGTGCTATAAACCCCAATACTCAGTAACACAGAGTCTCACTGTCCAATAAACACCAATACTCAGTAACACAGAGTCTCACTGTCCTATAAACACCAATACTCAGTAACACAGAGTCTCACTGTCCTATAAACACCAATACTCAGTACCACAGTGTCTCACTGTCCTGCAAACACCAATACTCAGTAACACAGAGTCTCACTGTCCTATAAACCCCAATACTCAGTAACACAGAGTCTCACTGTCCAATAAACCCTAATACTCAGTAACACAGAGTCTCACTGTCCAATAAACACCAATACTCAGTAACACAGAGTCTCACTGTCCAATAAACCCTAATACTCAGTAACACAGAGTCTCACTGTCCTATAAACCCCAATACTCAGTAACACAGAGTCTCACTGTCCTGTAAACACCAATACTCAGTAACACAGAGTCTCACTGTCCTATAAACACCAATACTCAGTAACACAGAGTCTCACTGTCCTATAAACACCAATACTCAGTAACACAGAGTCTCACTGTCCTGTAAACACCAATACTCAGTAACACAGAGTCTCACTGTCCTATAAACCAAAATACTCAGTAACACAGAGTCTCACTGTCCTATAAACACCAATACTCAGTAACACAGAGTCTCACTGTCCAGTAAACCCCAATACTCAGTAACACAGAGTCTCACTGTCCTATAAACACCAATACTCGGTAACACAGAGTCTCACTGTCCTATAAACACCAATACTCAGTAACACAGAGTCTCACTGTCCGATAAACACCAATACTCAGTAACACAGAGTCTCACTGTCCTATAAACACCAATACTCAGTAACACAGAGTCTCACTGTACGATAAACACCAATACTCAGTGACACAGAGTCTCACTGTCCGATAAACACCAATACTCAGTAACACAGAGTCTCACTGTCCTATAAACACCAATACTCAGTAACACAGAGTCTCACTGTCCGATAAACACCAATACTCAGTAACACAGAGTCTCACTGTCCTATAAACACCAATACTCAGTAACACAGAGTCTCACTGTCCTGTAAACACCAATACTCAGTAACACAGAGTCTCACTGTCCGATAAACACCAATACTCAGTGACACAGAGTCTCACTGTCCTATAAACACCAATACTCAGTAACACAGAGTCTCACTGTCCTATAAACACCAATACTCAGTAACACAGAGTCTCACTGTCCTGTAAACACCAATACTCAGTAACACAGAGTCTCACTGTCCTATAAACACCAATACTCAGTAACACAGAGTCTCAATGTCCTGTAAACACCAATACTCAGTAACACAGAGTCTCACTGTCCGATAAACACCAATACTCAGTAACACAGAGTCTCACTGTCCTATAAACACCAATACTCAGTAACACAGAGTCTCACTGTCCTGTAAACACCAATACTCAGTAACACAGAGTCTCACTGTCCTATAAACACCAATACTCAGTAACACAGAGTCTCACTGTCCTATAAACACCAATACTCAGTAACACAGAGTCTCACTGTCCGATAAACACCAATACTCAGTGACACAGAGTCTCACTGTCCTGTAAACCCCAATACTCAGTAACACAGAGTCTCACTGTCCTATAAACACCAATACTCAGTAACACAGAGTCTCACTGTCCTATAAACACCAATACTCAGTAACACAGAGTCTCACTGTCCTATAAACACCAATACTCAGTAACACAGAGTCTCACTGTCCTATAAACACCAATACTCAGTAACACAGAGTCTCACTGTCCTATAAACACCAATACTCAGTAACACAGAGTCTCACTGTCCTATAAACACCAATACTCAGTAACACAGAGTCTCACTGTCCTATAAACACCAATACTCAGTAACACAGAGTCTCACTGTCCTATAAACACCAATACTCAGTCACACAGAGTCTCACTGTCCTATAAACACCAATACTCAGTAACACAGTGTCTCACTGTCCTATAAACACCAATACTCAGTAACACAGAGTCTCACTGTCCTATAAACACCAATACTCAGTAACACAGAGTCTCACTGTCCTATAAACACCAATACTCAGTAACACAGAGTCTCACTGTCCTATAAACACCAATACTCAGTAACACAGAGTCTCACTGTCCTATAAACACCAATACTCAGTAACAGAGTCTCACTGTCCTATAAACCCCAATACTCAGTAACACAGAGTCTCACTGTCCTATAAACCCCAATACTCAGTAACACAGAGTCTCACTGTCCTATAAACACCAATACTCAGTAACACAGAGTCTCACTGTCCGTTAAACACCAATACTCAGTAACACAGAGTCTCACTGTCCTATAAACACCAATACTCAGTAACACAGAGTCACACTGTCCTATAAACACCAATACTCAGTAACAGAGTCTCACTGTCCTCTAAAAACCAATACTCAGTAACACAGAGTCTCACTGTCCTATAAACCCCAATACTCAGTAACACAGAGTCTCACTGTCCTGTAAATCCCAATACTCAGTAACACAGAGTCTCACTGTCCAGTAAACCCCAATACTCAGTAACACAGAGTCTCACTGTCCTATAAACCCCAATACTCAGTAACACAGAGTCTCACTGTCCTGTAAACACCAATACTCAGTAACACAGAGTCTCACTGTCCTGTAAACACCAATACTCAGTAACACAGAGTCTCACTGTCCTGTAAATCCCAATACTCAGTAACACAGAGTCTCACTGTCCAGTAAACCCCAATACTCAGTAACACAGAGTCTCACTGTCCTATAAACCCCAATACTCAGTAGCACAGAGTCTCACTGTCCTATAAACCCCAATACTCAGTAACACAGAGTCTCACTGTCCTGTAAACACCAATACTCAGTAACACAGAGTCTCACTGTGCTATAAACCCCAATACTCAGTAACACAGAGTCTCACTGTCCAATAAACACCAATACTCAGTAACACAGAGTCTCACTGTCCTATAAACACCAATACTCAGTAACACAGAGTCTCACTGTCCTATAAACACCAATACTCAGTACCACAGTGTCTCACTGTCCTGCAAACACCAATACTCAGTAACACAGAGTCTCACTGTCCTATAAACCCCAATACTCAGTAACACAGAGTCTCACTGTCCAATAAACCCTAATACTCAGTAACACAGAGTCTCACTGTCCAATAAACACCAATACTCAGTAACACAGAGTCTCACTGTCCAATAAACCCTAATACTCAGTAACACAGAGTCTCACTGTCCTATAAACCCCAATACTCAGTAACACAGAGTCTCACTGTCCTGTAAACACCAATACTCAGTAACACAGAGTCTCACTGTCCTATAAACACCAATACTCAGTAACACAGAGTCTCACTGTCCTATAAACACCAATACTCAGTAACACAGAGTCTCACTGTCCTGTAAACACCAATACTCAGTAACACAGAGTCTCACTGTCCTATAAACCAAAATACTCAGTAACACAGAGTCTCACTGTCCTATAAACACCAATACTCAGTAACACAGAGTCTCACTGTCCAGTAAACCCCAATACTCAGTAACACAGAGTCTCACTGTCCTATAAACACCAATACTCGGTAACACAGAGTCTCACTGTCCTATAAACACCAATACTCAGTAACACAGAGTCTCACTGTCCGATAAACACCAATACTCAGTAACACAGAGTCTCACTGTCCTATAAACACCAATACTCAGTAACACAGAGTCTCACTGTCCTATAAACACCAATACTCAGTAACACAGAGTCTCACTGTCCGATAAACACCAATACTCAGTAACACAGAGTCTCACTGTCCTATAAACACCAATACTCAGTAACACAGAGTCTCACTGTCCTGTAAACACCAATACTCAGTAACACAGAGTCTCACTGTCCGATAAACACCAATACTCAGTGACACAGAGTCTCACTGTCCTATAAACACCAATACTCAGTAACACAGAGTCTCACTGTCCTATAAACACCAATACTCAGTAACACAGAGTCTCACTGTCCTGTAAACACCAATACTCAGTAACACAGAGTCTCACTGTCCTATAAACACCAATACTCAGTAACACAGAGTCTCACTGTCCTGTAAACCCCAATACTCAGTAACACAGAGTCTCACTGTCCGATAAACACCAATACTCAGTGACACAGAGTCTCACTGTCCGATAAACACCAATACTCAGTAACACAGAGTCTCACTGTCCTATAAACACCAATACTCAGTAACACAGAGTCTCACTGTCCTATAAACCCCAATACTCAGTAACACAGAGTCTCACTGTCCTATAAACACCAATACTCAGTAACACAGAGTCTCACTGTCCTATAAACACCAATACTCAGTAACACAGAGTCTCACTGTCCGATAAACCCGAATACTCAGTAACACAGAGTCTCACTGTCCTATAAACACCAATACTCAGTAACACAGAGTCTCACTGTCCTATAAACACCAATACTCAGTAACACAGAGTCTCACTGTCCGATAAACCCCAATACTCAGGAACACAGAGTCTCACTGTCCGATAAACACCAATACTCAGTAACACAGAGTCTCACTGTCCTATAAACACCAATACTCAGTAACACAGAGTCTCACTGTCCTGTAAACACCAATACTCAGTAACACAGAGTCTCACTGTCCTATAAACACCAATACTCAGTAACACAGAGTCTCACTGTCCGATAAACCCCAATACTCAGGAACACAGAGTCTCACTGTCCGTTAAACACCAATACTCAGTAACACAGAGTCTCACTGTCCTATAAACACCAATACTCAGTAACACAGAGTCTCACTGTCCTGTAAACACCAATACTCAGTAACACAGAGTCTCACTGTCCTATAAACACCAATACTCAGTAACACAGAGTCTCACTGTCCGATAAACACCAATACTCAGTAACACAGAGTCTCACTGTCCTATAAACACCAATACTCAGTAACACAGAGTCTCACTGTCCTATAAACACCAATACTCAGTAACACAGAGTCTCACTGTCCTATAAACACCAATACTCAGTAACACAGAGTCTCACTGTCCGATAAACCCCAATACTCAGGAACACAGAGTCTCACTGTCCGATAAACACCAATACTCAGTAACACAGAGTCTCACTGTCCTATAAACACCAATACTCAGTAACACAGACTCTCACTGTCCTATAAACCCCAATACTCAGTAACACAGAGTCTCACTGTCCTGTAAACCCCAATACTCAGTAACACAGAGTCTCACTGTCCTATAAACACCAATACTCAGTAACACAGAGTCTCACTGTCCTGTAAACCCCAATACTCAGTAACACAGAGTCTCACTGTCCTGTAAAACCCAATACTCAGGAACACAGAGTCTCACTGTCCTATAAACACCAATACTCAGTAACACAGAGTCTCACTGTCCGATAAACCCCAATACTCAGGAACACAGAGTCTCACTGTCCTATAAACACCAATACTCAGTAACACAGAGTCTCACTGTCCTGTAATCACCAATACTCAGTAACACAGAGTCTCACTGTCCGATAAACCCCAATACTCAGGAACACAGAGTCTCACTGTCCTATAAACACCAATACTCAGTAACACAGAGTCTCACTGTCCTGTAAACCCCAATACTCAGTAACACAGAGTCTCACTGTCCTGCAAACACCAATACTCAGTAACACAGAGTCTCACTGTCCTGTAAACACCAATAGTCAGTAACACAGAGTCTCACTGTCCGATAAACACCAATACTCAGTAACACAGCGTCTCACTGTCCTATAAACACCAATACTCAGTAACACAGAGTCTCACTGTCCTATAAACACCAATACTCAGTAACACAGAGTCTCACTGTACGATAAACACCAATACTCAGTGACACAGAGTCTCACTGTCCGATAAACACCAATACTCAGTAACACAGAGTCTCACTGTCCTATAAACACCAATACTCAGTAACACAGAGTCTCACTGTCCGATAAACACCAATACTCAGTAACACAGAGTCTCACTGTCCTGTACACACCAATACTCAGTAACACAGAGTCTCACTGTCCGATAAACACCAATACTCAGTGACACAGAGTCTCACTGTCCTATAAACACCAATACTCAGTAACACAGAGTCTCACTGTCCTGTAAACACCAATACTCAGTAACACAGAGTCTCACTGTCCTGTAAACACCAATACTCAGTAACACAGAGTCTCACTGTCCAGTAAACCCCAATACTCAGTAACACAGAGTCTCACTTTCCTATAAACACCAATACTCAGTAACACAGAGTCTCACTGTCCTGTAAACACCAATACTCAGTAACACAGAGTCTCACTGTCCTATAAACACCAATACTCAGTAACACAGAGTCTCACTGTCCGATAAACACCAATACTCAGTAAGACAGAGTCTCACTGTCCTATAAACACCAATACTCAGTAACACAGAGTCTCACTGTCCTGTAAACACCAATACTCAGTAACACAGAGTCTCACTGTCCTATAAACACCAATACTCAGTAACACAGAGTCTCACTGTCCGATAAACCCCAATACTCAGGAACACAGAGTCTCACTGTCCGATAAACACCAATACTCAGTAACACAGAGTCTCACTGTCCTATAAACACCAATACTCAGTAACACAGAGTCTCACTGTCCTGTAAACCCCAATACTCAGTAACACAGAGTCTCACTGTCCTGCAAACACCAATACTCAGTAACACAGAGTCTCACTGTCCTGTAAACACCAATACTCAGTAACACAGAGTCTCACTGTCCGATAAACACCAATACTCAGTAACACAGAGTCTCACTGTCCTATAAACACCAATACTCAGTAACACAGAGTCTCACTGTCCGATAAACACCAATACTCAGAAACACAGAGTCTCACTGTCCTATAAACACCAATACTCAGTAACACAGAGTCTCACTGTCCGATAAACACCAATACTCAGTAACACAGAGTCTCACTGTCCGATAAACACCAATACTCAGTAACACAGAGTCTCACTGTCCTGTAAATCCCAATACTCAGTAACACAGAGTCTAACTGTCCAGTAAACCCCAATACTCAGTAACACAGAGTCTCACTGTCCTATAAACACCAATACTCAGTAACACAGAGTCTCACTGTCCTATAAACACCAATACTCAGTAACACAGAGTCTCACTGTCCTGTAAACACCAATACTCAGTAACACAGAGTCTCACTGTCCTATAAACCCCAATACTCAGTAACAGAGTCTCACTGTCCTGTAAACACCAATACTCAGTAACACAGAGTCTCACTGTCCTATAAACACCAATACTCAGTAACACAGAGTCTCACTGTCCTCTAAACACCAATACTCAGTAACACAGAGTCTCACTGTCCTATAAACCCCAATACTCAGTAACACAGAGTCTCACTGTCCTATAAACACCAATACTCAGTAACACAGAGTCTCACTGTCCTATAAACACCAATACTCAGTAACACAGAGTCTCACTGTCCTGTAAACACCAATACTCAGTAACACAGAGTCTCACTGTCCTATAAACCCCAATACTCAGTAACACAGAGTCTCACTGTCCTGTAAACACCAATACTCAGTAACACAGAGTCTCACTGTCCGATAAACACCAATACTCAGTAACACAGAGTCTCACTGTCCTGTAAACACCAATACTCAGTAACACAGAGTCTCACTGTCCTGTAAACACCAATACTCAGTAACACAGAGTCTCACTGTCCTATAAACACCAATACTCAGTAACACAGAGTCTCACTGTCCTATAAACACCAATACTCAGTAACACAGAGTCTCACTGTCCGATAAACCCGAATACTCAGTAACACAGAGTCTCACTGTCCTATAAACACCAATACTCAGTAACACAGAGTCTCACTGTCCTATAAACACCAATACTCAGTAACACAGAGTCTCACTGTCCGATAAACCCCAATACTCAGGAACACAGAGTCTCACTGTCCGATAAACACCAATACTCAGTAACACAGAGTCTCACTGTCCTATAAACACCAATACTCAGTAACACAGAGTCTCACTGTCCTGTAAACACCAATACTCAGTAACACAGAGTCTCACTGTCCTATAAACACCAATACTCAGTAACACAGAGTCTCACTGTCCGATAAACCCCAATACTCAGGAACACAGAGTCTCACTGTCCGATAAACACCAATACTCAGTAACACAGAGTCTCACTGTCCTATAAACACCAATACTCAGTAACACAGAGTCTCACTGTCCTGTAAACACCAATACTCAGTAACACAGAGTCTCACTGTCCTATAAACAACAATACTCAGTAACACAGAGTCTCACTGTCCGATAAACACCAATACTCAGTAACACAGAGTCTCACTGTCCTATAAACACCAATACTCAGTAACACAGAGTCTCACTGTCCTATAAACACCAATACTCAGTAACACAGAGTCTCACTGTCCTATAAACACCAATACTCAGTAACACAGAGTCTCACTGTCCGATAAACCCCAATACTCAGGAACACAGAGTCTCACTGTCCGATAAACACCAATACTCAGTAACACAGAGTCTCACTGTCCTATAAACACCAATACTCAGTAACACAGACTCTCACTGTCCTATAAACCCCAATACTCAGTAACACAGAGTCTCACTGTCCTGTAAACCCCAATACTCAGTAACACAGAGTCTCACTGTCCTATAAACACCAATACTCAGTAACACAGAGTCTCACTGTCCTGTAAACCCCAATACTCAGTAACACAGAGTCTCACTGTCCTGTAAAACCCAATACTCAGGAACACAGAGTCTCACTGTCCTATAAACACCAATACTCAGTAACACAGAGTCTCACTGTCCGATAAACCCCAATACTCAGGAACACAGAGTCTCACTGTCCTATAAACACCAATACTCAGTAACACAGAGTCTCACTGTCCTGTAATCACCAATACTCAGTAACACAGAGTCTCACTGTCCGATAAACCCCAATACTCAGGAACACAGAGTCTCACTGTCCTATAAACACCAATACTCAGTAACACAGAGTCTCACTGTCCTGTAAACCCCAATACTCAGTAACACAGAGTCTCACTGTCCTGCAAACACCAATACTCAGTAACACAGAGTCTCACTGTCCTGTAAACACCAATAGTCAGTAACACAGAGTCTCACTGTCCGATAAACACCAATACTCAGTAACACAGCGTCTCACTGTCCTATAAACACCAATACTCAGTAACACAGAGTCTCACTGTCCTATAAACACCAATACTCAGTAACACAGAGTCTCACTGTACGATAAACACCAATACTCAGTGACACAGAGTCTCACTGTCCGATAAACACCAATACTCAGTAACACAGAGTCTCACTGTCCTATAAACACCAATACTCAGTAACACAGAGTCTCACTGTCCGATAAACACCAATACTCAGTAACACAGAGTCTCACTGTCCTGTACACACCAATACTCAGTAACACAGAGTCTCACTGTCCGATAAACACCAATACTCAGTGACACAGAGTCTCACTGTCCTATAAACACCAATACTCAGTAACACAGAGTCTCACTGTCCTATAAACACCAATACTCAGTAACACAGAGTCTCACTGTCCTGTAAACACCAATACTCAGTAACACAGAGTCTCACTGTCCTATAAACACCAATACTCAGTAACACAGAGTCTCACTGTCCTGTAAACCCCAATACTCAGTAACACAGAGTCTCACTGTCCGATAAACACCAATACTCAGTGACACAGAGTCTCACTGTCCGATAAACACCAATACTCAGTAACACAGAGTCTCACTGTCCTATAAACACCAATACTCAGTAACACAGAGTCTCACTGTCCTATAAACCCCAATACTCAGTAACACAGAGTCTCACTGTCCTATAAACACCAATACTCAGTAACACAGAGTCTCACTGTCCTATAAACACCAATACTCAGTAACACAGAGTCTCACTGTCCTATAAACACCAATACTCAGTAACACAGAGTCTCACTGTCCAGTAAACCCCAATACTCAGTAACACAGAGTCTCACTTTCCTATAAACACCAATACTCAGTAACACAGAGTCTCACTGTCCTATAAACACCAATACTCAGTAACACAGAGTCTCACTGTCCTGTAAACACCAATACTCAGTAACACAGAGTCTCACTGTCCTATAAACACCAATACTCAGTAACACAGAGTCTCACTGTCCGATAAACACCAATACTCAGTAAGACAGAGTCTCACTGTCCTATAAACACCAATACTCAGTAACACAGAGTCTCACTGTCCTGTAAACACCAATACTCAGTAACACAGAGTCTCACTGTCCTATAAACACCAATACTCAGTAACACAGAGTCTCACTGTCCGATAAACCCCAATACTCAGGAACACAGAGTCTCACTGTCCGATAAACACCAATACTCAGTAACACAGAGTCTCACTGTCCTATAAACACCAATACTCAGTAACACAGAGTCTCACTGTCCTGTAAACCCCAATACTCAGTAACACAGAGTCTCACTGTCCTGCAAACACCAATACTCAGTAACACAGAGTCTCACTGTCCTGTAAACACCAATACTCAGTAACACAGAGTCTCACTGTCCGATAAACACCAATACTCAGTAACACAGAGTCTCACTGTCCTATAAACACCAATACTCAGTAACACAGAGTCTCACTGTCCGATAAACACCAATACTCAGAAACACAGAGTCTCACTGTCCTATAAACACCAATACTCAGTAACACAGAGTCTCACTGTCCGATAAACACCAATACTCAGTAACACAGAGTCTCACTGTCCGATAAACACCAATACTCAGTAACACAGAGTCTCACTGTCCTGTAAATCCCAATACTCAGTAACACAGAGTCTAACTGTCCAGTAAACCCCAATACTCAGTAACACAGAGTCTCACTGTCCTATAAACACCAATACTCAGTAACACAGAGTCTCACTGTCCTATAAACACCAATACTCAGTAACACAGAGTCTCACTGTCCTGTAAACACCAATACTCAGTAACACAGAGTCTCACTGTCCTATAAACCCCAATACTCAGTAACAGAGTCTCACTGTCCTGTAAACACCAATACTCAGTAACACAGAGTCTCACTGTCCTATAAACACCAATACTCAGTAACACAGAGTCTCACTGTCCTCTAAACACCAATACTCAGTAACACAGAGTCTCACTGTCCTATAAACCCCAATACTCAGTAACACAGAGTCTCACTGTCCTATAAACACCAATACTCAGTAACACAGAGTCTCACTGTCCTATAAACACCAATACTCAGTAACACAGAGTCTCACTGTCCTGTAAACACCAATACTCAGTAACACAGAGTCTCACTGTCCTATAAACCCCAATACTCAGTAACACAGAGTCTCACTGTCCTGTAAACACCAATACTCAGTAACACAGAGTCTCACTGTCCGATAAACACCAATACTCAGTAACACAGAGTCTCACTGTCCTGTAAACACCAATACTCAGTAACACAGAGTCTCACTGTCCTGTAAACACCAATACTCAGTAACACAGAGTCTCACTGTCCGATAAACACCAATACTCAGTAACACAGAGTCTCACTGTCCTATAAACACCAATACTCAGTAACACAGAGTCTCACTGTCCTGTAAACACCAATACTCAGTAACACAGAGTCTCACTGTCCTGTAAACACCAATACTCAGTAACACAGAGTCTCACTGTCCTGTAAACACCAATACTCAGTAACACTGAGTCTCACTGTCCTGTAAACACCAATACTCAGTAACACAGAGTCTCACTGTCCTATAAACACCAATACTCAGTAACACAGAGTCTCACTGTCCTATAAACACCAATACTCAGTAACACAGAGTCTCAGTGTCCTGTAAACACCAATACTCAGTAACACAGAGTCTCACTGTCCTGTAAACACCAATACTCAGTAACACTGAGTCTCACTGTCCTGTAAACACCAATACTCAGTAACACAGAGTCTCACTGTCCTATAAACCCCAATACTCAGTAACACAGAGTCTCACTGTCCTATAAACACCAATACTCAGTAACACAGAGTCTCACTGTCCTATAAACACCAATACTCAGTAACACAGAGTCTCACTGTCCTGTAAACACCAATACTCAGTAACACAGAGTCTCACTGTCCTATAAACCCCAATACTCAGTAACACAGAGTCTCACTGTCCTGTAAACACCAATACTCAGTAACACAGAGTCTCACTGTCCTGTAAACACCAATACTCAGTAACACAGAGTCTCACTGTCCGATAAACACCAATACTCAGTAACACAGAGTCTCACTGTCCTATAAACACCAATACTCAGTAACACAGAGTCTCACTGTCCTGTAAACACCAATACTCAGTAACACAGAGTCTCACTGTCCTATAAACACCAATACTCAGTAACACAGAGTCTCACTGTCCTATAAACACCAATACTCAGTAACACAGAGTCTCACTGTCCGATAAACACCAATACTCAGTGACACAGAGTCTCACTGTCCTGTAAACCCCAATACTCAGTAACACAGAGTCTCACTGTCCTATAAACACCAATACTCAGTAACACAGAGTCTCACTGTCCTATAAACACCAATACTCAGTAACACAGAGTCTCACTGTCCTATAAACACCAATACTCAGTAACACAGAGTCTCACTGTCCTATAAACACCAATACTCAGTAACACAGAGTCTCACTGTCCTATAAACACCAATACTCAGTAACACAGAGTCTCACTGTCCTATAAACACCAATACTCAGTAACACAGAGTCTCACTGTCCTATAAACACCAATACTCAGTAACACAGAGTCTCACTGTCCTATAAACACCAATACTCAGTAACACAGAGTCTCACTGTCCTATAAACACCAATACTCAGTCACACAGAGTCTCACTGTCCTATAAACACCAATACTCAGTAACACAGAGTCTCACTGTCCTATAAACACCAATACTCAGTAACACAGAGTCTCACTGTCCTATAAACACCAATACTCAGTAACACAGAGTCTCACTGTCCTATAAACACCAATACTCAGTAACACAGAGTCTCACTGTCCTATAAACACCAATACTCAGTAACACAGAGTCTCACTGTCCTATAAACACCAATACTCAGTAACACAGAGTCTCACTGTCCTATAAACACCAATACTCAGTAACAGAGTCTCACTGTCCTGCAAACACCAATACTCAGTAACACAGAGTCTCACTGTCCTATAAACACCAATACTCAGTAACACAGAGTCTCACTGTCCTATTAACCCCAATACTCAGTAACACAGAGTCTCACTGTCCCATAAACACCAATACTCAGTAACACAGAGTCTCACTGTCCTGTAAACACCAATACTCAGTAACAGAGTCTCACTGTCCTGTAAACCCCAATACTCAGTAACACAGAGTCACACTGTCCAATAAACACCAATACTCAGTAACACAGAGTCTCACTGTCCTATAAACACCAATACTCAGTAACACAGAGTCTCACTGTCCTATAAACCCCAATACTCAGTAACACAGTCTCACTGTCCTATAAACCCCAATACTCAGTAACACAGAGTCTCACTGTCCTGTAAACACCAATACTCAGTAACACAGAGTCTCACTGTCCTATAAACCCCAATACTCAGTAACACAGAGTCTCACTGTCCTATAAACACCAATACTCAGTAACACAGAGTCTCACTGTCCTATAAACACCAATACTCAGTAACACAGAGTCTCACTGTCCTATAAACACCAATACTCAGTACCACAGTGTCTCACTGTCCTGCAAACACCAATACTCAGTAACACAGAGTCTCACTGTCCTATAAACCCCAATACTCAGTAACACAGAGTCTCACTGTCCAATAAACCCTAATACTCAGTAACACAGAGTCTCACTGTCCAATAAACACCAATACTCAGTAACACAGAGTCTCACTGTCCTGTAAACACCAATACTCAGTAACACAGAGTCTCACTGTCCTATAAACACCAATACTCAGTAACACAGTGTCTCACTGTCCTATAAACACCAATACTCAGTAACACAGAGTCTCACTGTCCTATAAACACCAATACTCAGTAACACAGAGTCTCAGTGTCCTATAAACCCCAATACTCAGTAACACAGAGTCTCACTGTCCTATAAACACCAATACTCAGTAACACAGAGTCTCACTGTCCAGTAAACCCCAATACTCAGTAACACAGAGTCTCACTGTCCTATAAACACCAATACTCAGTAACACAGAGTCTCACTGTCCTATAAACACCAATACTAAGTAGCACAGAGTCTCACTGTCCTATAAACACCAATACTCAGTAACACAGAGTCTCACTGTCCTGTAAACACCAATACTCAGTAACACAGAGTCTCACTGTCCTATAAACTCCAATACTCAGTAACAGAGTCTCACTGTCCTATAAACACCAATACTCAGTAACACAGAGTCTCACTGTCCTCTAAACACCAATACTCAGTAACAGAGTCTCACTGTCCTATAAACCCCAATACTCAGTAACACAGAGTCTCACTGTCCTATAAACACCAATACTCAGTAACACAGAGTCTCACTGTCCTCTAAACACCAATACTCAGTAACACAGAGTCTCACTGTCCGTTAAACACCAATACTCAGTAACACAGAGTCTCACTGTCCTATAAACACCAATACTCAGTAACACAGAGTCACACTGTCCTATAAACACCAATACTCAGTAACAGAGTCTCACTGTCCTCTAAAAACCAATACTCAGTAACACAGAGTCTCACTGTCCTATAAACCCCAATACTCAGTAACACAGAGTCTCACTGTCCTGTAAATCCCAATACTCAGTAACACAGAGTCTCACTGTCCAGTAAACCCCAATACTCAGTAACACAGAGTCTCACTGTCCTATAAACCCCAATACTCAGTAACACAGAGTCTCACTGTCCTGTAAACACCAATACTCAGTAACACAGAGTCTCACTGTCCTGTAAACACCAATACTCAGTAACACAGAGTCTCACTGTCCTGTAAATCCCAATACTCAGTAACACAGAGTCTCACTGTCCAGTAAACCCCAATACTCAGTAACACAGAGTCTCACTGTCCTATAAACCCCAATACTCAGTAGCACAGAGTCTCACTGTCCTATAAACCCCAATACTCAGTAACACAGAGTCTCACTGTCCTGTAAACACCAATACTCAGTAACACAGAGTCTCACTGTGCTATAAACCCCAATACTCAGTAACACAGAGTCTCACTGTCCAATAAACACCAATACTCAGTAACACAGAGTCTCACTGTCCTATAAACACCAATACTCAGTAACACAGAGTCTCACTGTCCTATAAACACCAATACTCAGTACCACAGTGTCTCACTGTCCTGCAAACACCAATACTCAGTAACACAGAGTCTCACTGTCCTATAAACCCCAATACTCAGTAACACAGAGTCTCACTGTCCAATAAACCCTAATACTCAGTAACACAGAGTCTCACTGTCCAATAAACACCAATACTCAGTAACACAGAGTCTCACTGTCCAATAAACCCTAATACTCAGTAACACAGAGTCTCACTGTCCTATAAACCGCAATACTCAGTAACACAGAGTCTCACTGTCCTGTAAACACCAATACTCAGTAACACAGAGTCTCACTGTCCTATAAACACCAATACTCAGTAACACAGAGTCTCACTGTCCTATAAACACCAATACTCAGTAACACAGAGTCTCACTGTCCTATAAACACCAAAACTCAGTAACACAGAGTCTCACTGTCCTATAAACCCCAATACTCAGTAACACAGAGTCTCACTGTCCTATAAACACCAATACTCAGTAACACAGAGTCTCACTGTCCAGTAAACCCCAATACTCAGTAACACAGAGTCTCACTGTCCTATAAACACCAATACTCAGTAACACAGAGTCTCACTGTCCTCTAAACACCAATACTCAGTAACACAGAGTCTCACTGTCCTATAAACCCCAATACTCAGTAACACAGAGTCTCACTGTCCTGTAAATCCCAATACTCAGTAACACAGAGTCTCACTGTCCAGTAAACCCCAATACTCAGTAACACAGAGTCTCACTGTCCTATAAACACCAATACTCAGTAACACAGAGTCTCACTGTCCGATAAACACCAATACTCAGTAACACAGAGTCTCACTGTCCTGTAAACACCAATACTCAGTAACACAGAGTCTCACTGTCCTATAAACCCCAATACTCAGTAACAGAGTCTCACTGTCCTATAAACACCAATACTCAGTAACACAGAGTCTCACTGTCCTCTAAACACCAATACTCAGTAACACAGAGTCTCACTGTCCTATAAACCCCAATACTCAGTAACACAGAGTCTCACTGTCCTATAAACACCAATACTCAGTAACACAGAGTCTCACTGTCCTCTAAACACCAATACTCAGTAACACAGAGTCTCACTGTCCTATAAACCCCAATACTCAGTAACACAGAGTCTCACTGTCCTATAAACACCAATACTCAGTAACACAGAGTCTCACTGTCCTATAAACACCAATACTCAGTAACACAGAGTCTCACTGTCCTATAAACACCAATACTCAGTAACACAGAGTCTCACTGTCCTATAAACACCAATACTCAGCAACAGAGTCTCACTGTCCTCTAAAAACCAATACTCAGTAACACAGAGTCTCACTGTCCTATAAACCCCAATACTCAGTAACACAGAGTCTCACTGTCCTGTAAATCCCAATACTCAGTAACACAGAGTCTCACTGTCCAGTAAACCCCAATACTCAGTAACACAGAGTCTCACTGTCCTATAAACCCCAATACTCAGTAACACAGAGTCTCACTGTCCTGTAAACCCCAATACTCAGTAACACAGAGTCTCACTGTCCTATAAACACCAATACTCAGTAACACAGAGTCTCACTGTACTGTAAACACCAATACTCAGTAACACAGAGTCTCACTGTCCTATAAACACCAATACCCAGTAACACAGAGTCTCACTGTCCTGTAAACACCAACACTCAGTAACACAGAGTCTCACTGTCCTGTAAACACCAATACTCAGTAACACAGAGTCTCACTGTCCTATAAACACCAATACTCAGTAACACAGAGTCTCACTGTCCGTTAAACACCAATACTCAGTAACACAGAGTCTCACTGTCCGATAAACACCAATACTCAGTAACACAGAGTCTCACTGTCCTGTAAACCCCAATACTCAGTAACACAGAGTCTCACTGTCCAATAAACACCAATACTCAGTAACACAGAGTCTCACTGTCCTATAAACCCTAATACTCAGTAACACAGAGTCTAACTGTCCTGTAAACACCAATACTCAGTAACACAGAGTCTCACTGTCCGGTAAACACCAATACTCAGTAACACAGAGTCTCACTGTCCTGTAAACACCAATACTCAGTAACACAGAGTCTCACTGTCCTATAAACACCAATACTCAGTAACACAGACTGTCACTGTCCTGTAAACACCAATACTCAGTAACACAGAATCTCACTGTCCTGTAAACCCCAATACTCAGTAACACAGAGTCTCACTGTCCGATAAACACCAATACTCAGTAACACAGAATCTCACTGTCCTGTAAACCCCAATACTCAGTAACACAGAGTCTCACTGTCCTATAAACACCAATACTCAGTAACACAGAGTCTCACTGTCCTATAAACACCAATACTCAGTAACACAGAGTCTCACTGTCCTATAAACACCAATACTCAGTAACACAGAGTCTCACTGTCCTATAAACACCAATACTCAGTAACACAGAGTCTCACTGTCCTATAAACACCAATACTCAGTAACAGAGTCTCACTGTCCTGTAAACACCAATACTCAGTAACACAGAGTCTCACTGTCCTATAAACACCAATACTCAGTAACACAGAGTCTCACTGTCCTATAAACACCAATACTCAGTAACACAGAGTCTCACTGTCCTATAAACACCAATACTCAGTAACACAGAATCTCACTGTCCTGTAAACCCCAATACTCAGTAACACAGAGTCTCACTGTCCTATAAACACCAATACTCACTAACACAGAGTCTCACTGTCCTGCAAACACCAATACTCAGTAACACAGAGTCTCACTGTCCTGTAAACACCAATACTCAGTAACACAGAGTCTCACTGTCCTATAAACACCAATACTCAGTAACACAGAGTCTCAATGTCCTATAAACACCAATACTCAGTAACACAGAGTCTCACTGTCCTGTAAACCCCAATACTCAGTAACACAGAGTCTCACTGTCCTATAAACACCAATACTCAGTAACACAGAGTCTCACTGTCCTATAAACACCAATACTCAGTAACACAGAGTCTCACTGTCCTATAAACACCAATACTCAGTAACACAGAGTCTCACTGTCCTATAAACACCAATACTCAGTAACACAGAGTCTCACTGTCCTGTAAACACCAATACTCAGTAACACAGAGTCTCACTGTCCTATAAACACCAATACTCAGTAACACAGAGTCTCACTGTCCTGTAAACATCAATACTCAGTAACACAGAGTCTCACTGTCCTAGAAATCCCAATACTCAGTAACACAGAGTCTCACTGTCCTGTAAACATCAATACTCAGTAACACAGAGTCTCACTGTCCTAGAAATCCCAATACTCAGTAACACAGAGTCTCACTGTCCGATAAACACCAATACTCAGTAACACAGAGTCTCACTGTCCTATAAACACCAATACTCAGTAACACAGAGTCTCACTGTCCTGTAAACACCAATACTCAGTAACACAGAGTCTCACTGTCCTATAAACACCAATACTCAGTAACACAGAGTCTCACTGTCCTGTAAACCCCAATACTCAGTAACACAGAGTCTCACTGTCCTGTAAACACCAATACTCAGTAACACAGAGTCACACTGTCCTGTAATCCCCAATACTCAGTAACACAGAGTCACACTGTCCTATAAAAACCAATACTCAGTAACACAGAGTCACACTGTCCTATAAACACCAATACTCAGTAACACAGAGTCTCACTGTCCTATAAACCCCAATACTCAGTAACACAGAATCTCACTGTCCTATAAACACCAATACTCACTTACACAGAATCTCACTGTCCAGTAAACACCAATACTCAGAAACAGAGTCTCACTGTCCTATAAAAACCAATACTCAGTAACATAGAGTCTCACTGTCCTATTAACCCCAATACTCAGTAACACAGAGTCTCACTGTCCCATAAACACCAATACTCAGTAACACAGAGTCTCACTGTCCTATAAACACCAATACCCAGTAACACAGAGTCTCACTGTCCTGTAAACACCAACACTCAGTAACACAGAGTCTCACTGTCCTGTAAACACCAATACTCAGTAACACAGAGTCTCACTGTCCTGTAAACACCAATACTCAGTAACACAGAGTCTCACTGTCCTATAAACACCAATACTCAGTAACACAGAGTCTCACTGTCCGTTAAACACCAATACTCAGTAACACAGAGTCTCACTGTCCGATAAACACCAATACTCAGTAACACAGAGTCTCACTGTCCTGTAAACCCCAATACTCAGTAACACAGAGTCTCACTGTCCAATAAACACCAATACTCAGTAACACAGAGTCTCACTGTCCTATAAACCCTAATACTCAGTAACACAGAGTCTAACTGTCCTGTAAACACCAATACTCAGTAACACAGAGTCTCACTGTCCGATAAACACCAATACTCAGTAACACAGAGTCTCACTGTCCTGTAAACACCAATACTCAGTAACACAGAGTCTCACTGTCCTATAAACACCAATACTCAGTAACACAGACTGTCACTGTCCTGTAAACACCAATACTCAGTAACACAGAATCTCACTGTCCTGTAAACCCCAATACTCAGTAACACAGAGTCTCACTGTCCGATAAACACCAATACTCAGTAACACAGAATCTCACTGTCCTGTAAACCCCAATACTCAGTAACACAGAGTCTCACTGTCCTACAAACACCAATACTCAGTAACACAGAGTCTCACTGTCCTATAAACACCAATACTCAGTAACACAGAGTCTCACTGTCCTATAAACACCAATACTCAGTAACACAGAGTCTCACTGTCCTATAAACACCAATACTCAGTAACACAGAGTCTCACTGTCCTATAAACACCAATACTCAGTAACAGAGTCTCACTGTCCTGTAAACACCAATACTCAGTAACACAGAGTCTCACTGTCCTATAAACACCAATACTCAGTAACACAGACTCTCACTGTCCTGTAAACACCAATACTCAGTAACACAGAGTCTCACTGTCCTATAAACACCAATACTCAGTAACACAGAGTCTCACTGTCCTATAAACACCAATACTCAGTAACACAGAATCTCACTGTCCTGTAAACCCCAATACTCAGTAACACAGAGTCTCACTGTCCTATAAACACCAATACTCAGTAACACAGAGTCTCACTGTCCTGCAAACACCAATACTCAGTAACACAGAGTCTCACTGTCCTGTAAACACCAATACTCAGTAACACAGAGTCTCACTGTCCTATAAACACCAATACTCAGTAACACAGAGTCTCAATGTCCTATAAACACCAATACTCAGTAACACAGAGTCTCACTGTCCTGTAAACCCCAATACTCAGTAACACAGAGTCTCACTGTCCTATAAACACCAATACTCAGTAACACAGAGTCTCACTGTCCTATAAACACCAATACTCAGTAACACAGAGTCTCACTGTCCTATAAACACCAATACTCAGTAACACAGAGTCTCACTGTCCTATAAACACCAATACTCAGTAACACAGAGTCTCACTGTCCTATAAACACCAATACTCAGTAACACAGAGTCTCACTGTCCTGTAAACACCAATACTCAGTAACACAGAGTCTCACTGTCCTATAAACACCAATACTCAGTAACACAGAGTCTCACTGTCCTATAAACACCAATACTCAGTAACACAGAGTCTCACTGTCCTATAAACCCCAATACTCAGTAACACAGAGTCTCACTGTCCTATAAACACCAATACTCAGTAACACAGAGTCTCACTGTCCTGTAAACACCAATACTCAGTAACACAGAGTCTCACTGTCCTATAAACACCAATACTCAGTAACACAGACTGTCACTGTCCTGTAAACACCAATACTCAGTAACACAGAATCTCACTGTCCTGTAAACCCCAATACTCAGTAACACAGAGTCTCACTGTCCTATAAACACCAATACTCAGTAACACAGAATCTCACTGTCCTGTAAACCCCAATACTCAGTAACACAGAGTCTCACTGTCCTATAAACACCAATACTCAGTAACACAGAGTCTCACTGTCCTGCAAACACCAATACTCAGTAACACAGAGTCTCACTGTCCTGTAAACACCAATACTCAGTAACACAGAGTCTCACTGTCCTATAAACACCAATACTCAGTAACACAGAGTCTCAATGTCCTATAAACACCAATACTCAGTAACACAGAGTCTCACTGTCCTGTAAACCCCAATACTCAGTAACACAGAGTCTCACTGTCCTATAAACACCAATACTCAGTAACACAGAGTCTCACTGTCCTATAAACACCAATACTCAGTAACACAGAGTCTCACTGTCCTATAAACACCAATACTCAGTAACACAGAGTCTCACTGTCCTATAAACACCAATACTCAGTAACACAGAGTCTCACTGTCCTGTAAACACCAATACTCAGTAACACAGAGTCTCACTGTCCTATAAACACCAATACTCAGTAACACAGAGTCTCACTGTCCTGTAAACATCAATACTCAGTAACACAGAGTCTCACTGTCCTAGAAATCCCAATACTCAGTAACACAGAGTCTCACTGTCCTGTAAACATCAATACTCAGTAACACAGAGTCTCACTGTCCTAGAAATCCCAATACTCAGTAACACTGAGTCTCACTGTCCGATAAACACCAATACTCAGTAACACAGAGTCTCACTGTCCTATAAACACCAATACTCAGTAACACAGAGTCTCACTGTCCTGTAAACACCAATACTCAGTAACAAAGAGTCTCACTGTCCTATAAACACCAATACTCAGTAACACAGAGTCTCACTGTCCTGTAAACCCCAATACTCAGTAACACAGAGTCTCACTGTCCTGTAAACACCAATACTCAGTAACACAGAGTCACACTGTCCTGTAATCCCCAATACTCAGTAACACAGAGTCACACTGTCCTATAAAAACCAATACTCAGTAACACAGAGTCACACTGTCCTATAAACACCAATACTCAGTAACACAGAGTCTCACTGTCCTATAAACCCCAATACTCAGTAACACAGAATCTCACTGTCCTATAAACACCAATACTCACTTACACAGAATCTCACTGTCCAGTAAACACCAATACTCAGTAACACAGAGTCTCACTGTCCTGCAAACACCAATACTCAGAAACAGAGTCTCACTGTCCTATAAAAACCAATACTCAGTAACATAGAGTCTCACTGTCCTATTAACCCCAATACTCAGTAACACAGAGTCTCACTGTCCTGTAAACACCAATACTCAGTAACACAGAGTCTCACTGTCCTATAAACACCAATACTCAGTAACACAGAGTCTCACTGTCCTATAAACACCAATACTCAGTAACACAGAGTCTCACTGTCCTATAAACACCAATACTCAGTAACACAGAGTCTCACTGTCCTATAAACCCCAATACTCAGTAACACAGAGTCTCACTGTCCTGTAAATCCCAATACTCAGTAACACAGAGTCTCACTGTCCTATAAACACCAATACTCAGTAACACAGAGTCTCACTGTCCTATAAACACCAATACTCAGTAACACAGAGTCTCACTGCCCTGTAAACACCAATACTCAGTAACACAGAGTCTCACTGTCCTATAAACACCAATACTCAGTAACACAGAGTCTCACTGTCCTATAAACACCAATACTCAGTAACACAGAGTCTCACTGTCCTATAAACACCAATACTCAGTAACACAGAGTCTCACTGTCCTGTAAACACCAATACTCAGTAACACAGAGTCTCACTGTCCTATAAACACCAATACTCAGTAACACAGAGTCTCACTGTCCTATAAACACCAATACTCAGTAACACAGAGTCTCACTGTCCCATAAACACCAATACTCAGTAACACAGAGTCTCACTGTCCTGTAAACACCAATACTCAGTAACAGAGTCTCACTGTCCTGTAAACCCCAATACTCAGTAACACAGAGTCTCACTGTCCTATAAACCCCAATACTCAGTAACACAGAGTCTCACTGTCCTGTAAACACCAATACTCAGTAACACAGAGTCTCACTGTCCTATAAACACCAATACTCAGTAACACAGAGTCTCACTGTCCTATAAACACCAATACTCAGTAACACAGAGTCTCACTGTCCTATAAACACCAATACTCAGTAACACAGAGTCTCACTGTCCTATAAACACCAATACTCAGTAACACAGAGTCTCACTGTCCTATAAACACCAATACCCAGTAACACAGAGTCTCACTGTCCTATAAACACCAATACTCAATAACACAGAGTCTCACTGTCCTGTAAACACCAATACTCAATAACACAGAGTCTCACTGTCCTGTAAACACCAATACTCAGTACCACAGTGTCTCACTGTCCTGCAAACACCAATACTCAGTAACACAGAGTCTCACTGTCCTATAAACCCCAATACTCAGTAACACAGAGTCTCACTGTCCAATAAACCCTAATACTCAGTAACAGAGTCTCACTGTCCAATAAACACCAATACTCAGTAACACAGAGTCTCACAGTCCAATAAACCCTAATACTCAGTAACACAGAGTCTCACTGTCCAATAAACCCTAATACTCAGTAACACAGAGTCTCACTGTCCTATAAACCCCAATACTCAGTAACACAGAGTCTCACTGTCCTATAAACACCAATACTCAGTAACACAGAGTCTCACTGTCCTATAAACCCCAATACTCAGTAACACAGAGTCTCACTGTCCTATAAACACCAATACTCAGTAACACAGAGTCTCACTGTCCTATAAACACCAATACTCAGTAACACAGAGTCTCACTGTCCCATTAACCCCAATACTCAGTAACACAGAATCACACTGTCCTTGATACCCCAATACTCAGTAACAGAGTCTCACTGTCCTGTAAAACCCAATACTCAGTAACACAGAGTCTCAGTGTCCTTGAAACCCCAATACTCAGTAACAGAGTCTCACTGTCCTGGAAACACCAATACTCAGTAACACAGAGTCTCACTGTCCTATAAACACCAATACTCAATAACACAGAGTCTCACTGTCCTGTAAACACCAATACTCAGTAACAGAGTCTCACTGTCCTGGAAACACCAATACTCAGTAACACAGAGTCTCACTGTCCTATAAACACCAATACCCAGTAACACAGAGTCTCACTGTCCTATAAACACCAATACTCAATAACACAGAGTCTCACTGTCCTATAAACACCAATACCCAGTAACACAGAGTCTCACTGTCCTATAAACACCAATACTCAATAACACAGAGTCTCACTGTCCTGTAAACACCAATACTCAATAACACAGAGTCTCACTGTCCTGTAAACCCCAATACTCAGTAACAGAGTCTCACTGTCCTAAAAACACCAATACTCAGTAACACAGAGTCTCACTGTCCTATAAACACCAATACTCAGTAACACAGAGTCTCACTGTCCTATAAACACCAATACTCAGTAACACAGAGTCTCACTGTCCTATAAACACCAATACTCAGTAACACAGAGTCTCACTGTCCAAAAATCCCAATACTCAGTAACACAGAGTCTCAATGTCCTATAAACACCAATACTCAATAACACAGAGTCTCACTGTCCTATAAACACCAATACTCAGTAACACAGAGTCTCACTGTCCGATAAACACCAATACTCAGTAACACAGAGTCTCACTGTCCTATAAACACCAATACTCAGTAACACAGAGTCTCACTGTCCTGTAAACCCCAATACTCAGTAACACAGAGTCTCACTGTCCTGCAAACACCAATACTCAGTAACACAGAGTCTCACTGTCCTGCAAACACCAATACTCAGTAACACAGAGTCTCACTGTCCTGTAAACACCAATACTCAGTAACACAGAGTCTCACTGTCCGATAAACACCAATACTCAGTAACACAGAGTCTCACTGTCCTATAAACACCAATACTCAGTAACACAGAGTCTCACTGTACGATAAACACCAATACTCAGTAACACAGAGTCTCACTGTCCTATAAACACCAATACTCAGTAACACAGAGTCTCACTGTCCGATAAACACCAATACTCAGTAACACAGAGTCACACTGTCCTATAAACACCAATACTCAGTAACACAGAGTCTCACTGTCCGATAAACACCAATACTCATTAACACAGAGTCTCACTGTCCTGTAAATCCCAATACTCAGTAACACAGAGTCTCACTGTCCAGTAAACACCAATACTCAGTAACACAGAGTCTCAGTGTCCTGTAAACCCCAATACTCAGTAACACAGAGTCTCACTGTCCTGTAAACACCAATACTCAGTAACACAGAGTCTCACTGTCCGATAAACACCAATACTCATTAACACAGAGTCTCACTGTCCTGTAAATCCCAATACTCAGTAACACAGAGTCTCACTGTCCAGTAAACCCCAATACTCAGTAACACAGAGTCTCACTGTCCTATAAACACCAATACTCAGTAACACAGAGTCTCACTGTCCTATAAACACCAATACTCAGTAACACAGAGTCTCACTGTCCTATAAACACCAATACTCAGTAACACAGAGTCTCACTGTCCTATAAACCCCAATACTCAGTAACACAGAGTCTCACTGTCCTATAAACACCAATACTCAGTAACACAGAGTCTCACTGTCCTATAAACACCAATACTCAGTAACACAGAGTCTCACTGTCCCATTAACCCCAATACTCAGTAACACAGAGTCACACTGTCCTTGATACCCCAATACTCAGTAACAGAGTCTCACTGTCCTGTAAAACCCAATACTCAGTAACACAGAGTCTCAGTGTCCTTGAAACCCCAATACTCAGTAACAGAGTCTCACTGTCCTGGAAACACCAATACTCAGTAACACAGAGTCTCACTGTCCTATAAACACCAATACCCAGTAACACAGAGTCTCACTGTCCTATAAACACCAATACTCAATAACACAGAGTCTCACTGTCCTGTAAACACCAATACTCAGTAACAGAGTCTCACTGTCCTGGAAACACCAATACTCAGTAACACAGAGTCTCACTGTCCTATAAACACCAATACCCAGTAACACAGAGTCTCACTGTCCTATAAACACCAATACTCAATAACACAGAGTCTCACTGTCCTATAAACACCAATACCCAGTAACACAGAGTCTCACTGTCCTATAAACACCAATACTCAATAACACAGAGTCTCACTGTCCTGTAAACACCAATACTCAATAACACAGAGTCTCACTGTCCTGTAAACCCCAATACTCAGTAACAGAGTCTCACTGTCCTGGAAACACCAAGACTCAGTAACACAGAGTCTCACTGTCCGATAAACACCAATACCCAGTAACACAGAGTCTCACTGTCCTATAAACACCAATACTCAGTAACACAGAGTCTCACTGTCCTATAAACACCAATACTCAGTGACACAGAGTCTCACTGTCCTATAAACACCAATACTCAATAACACAGAGTCTCACTGTCCTATAAACACCAATACTCAATAACACAGAGTCTCACTGTCCTATAAACACCAATACTCAGTAACACAGAGTCTCACTGTCCTATAAACACCAATACTCAATAACACAGAGTCTCACTGTCCTAAAAAGACCAATACTCAGTAACACAGAGTCTCACTGTCCTATAAATCCCAATACTCAGTAACACAGAGTCTCACTGTCCTATAAACACCAATACTCAGTAACACAGAGTCTCACTGTCCTATAAACACCAATACTCAATAACACAGAGTCTCACTGTCCTATAAACACCAATACTCAGTAACACAGAGTCTCACTGTCCTATAAACACCAATACTCAGTAACACAGAGTCTCACTGTCCTATAAACACCAATACTCAGTAACACAGAGTCTCACTGTCCAAAAATCCCAATACTCAGTAACACAGAGTCTCAATGTCCTATAAACACCAATACTCAATAACACAGAGTCTCACTGTCCTATAAACACCAATACTCAGTAACACAGAGTCTCACTGTCCTATAAACACCAATACTCAGTAACACAGAGTCTCACTGTCCTATAAACACCAATACTCAGTAACACAGAGTCTCACTGTCCTATAAACACCAATACTCAATAACACAGAGTCTCACTGTCCTATAAACACCAATACTCAGTAACACAGAGTCTCACTGTCCTATAAACACCAATACTCAGTAACACAGAGTCTCACTGTCCTATAAACACCAATACTCAGTAACACAGAGTCTCACTGTCCTCTAAACACCAATACTCAGTAACACAGAGTCTCACTGTCCTATAAACACCAATACTCAATAACACAGAGTCTCACTGTCCTATAAACACCAATACTCAGTAACACAGAGTCTCACTGTCCTATAAACACCAATACTCAATAACACAGAGTCTCACTGTCCTATAAACACCAATACTCAGTAACACAGAGTCTCACTGTCCTATAAACACCAATACTCAATAACACAGAGTCTCACTGTCCTATAAACACCAATACTCAGTAACACAGAGTCTCACTGTCCTATAAACACCAATACTCAATAACACAGAGTCTCACTGTCCAATAAACACCAATACTCAGTAAAACAGAGTCTCACTGTCCTATAAACACCAATACTCAGTAACACAGAGTCTCACTGTCCTATAAACACCAATACTCAATAACACAGAGTCTCACTGTCCTATAAACACCAATACTCAATAACACAGAGTCTCACTGTCCTATAAACACCAATACTCAGTAACACAGAGTCTCACTGTCCTATAAACACCAATACTCAATAACACAGAGTCTCACTGTCCTATAAACACCAATACTCAATAACACAGAGTCTCACTGTCCTATAAACACCAATACTCAGTAACACAGAGTCTCACTGTCCTATAAATCCCAATACTCAGTAACAGAGTCTCACTGTCCTATAAACCCCAATACTCAGTCACACAGAGTCTCACTGTCCTATAAACACCAATACACAGTAACACAGAGTCTCACTGTCCTATAAACCCCAATACTCAGTAACACAGAGTCTCACTGTCCGATAAAAACCAATACTCAGTAACACAGAGTCTCACTGTCCTATAAACACCAATACTCAGTAACACAGAGTCTCACTGTCCTGTAAACACCAATACTCAGTAACACAGAGTCTCACTGTCCTATAAACCCCAATACACAGTAACACAGAGTCTCACTGTCCTGTAAACACCAATTCTCAGTAACACAGAGTCTCACTGTCCTGTAAACACCAATACTCAGTAACACAGAGTCTCACTGTCCGATAAACACCAATACTCAGTAACACAGAGTCTCACTGTCCTGTAAACACCAATACTCAGTAACACAGAGTCTCACTGTCCTGTAAACACCAATACTCAGTAACACAGAGTCTCACTGTCCTGGAAACACCAATACTCAGTAACACAGAGTCTCACTGTCCTGTAAACACCAATACTCAGTAACACAGAGTCTCACTGTCCGATAAACACCAATACCCAGTAACACAGAGTCTCACTGTCCTGTAAACACCAATACTCAATAACACAGAGTCTCACTGTCCTGTAAACCCCAATACTCAGTAACAGAGTCTCACTGTCCTGGAAACACCAAGACTCAGTAACACAGAGTCTCACTGTCCTAAAAACACCAATACTCAGTAACACAGAGTCTCACTGTCCTATAAATCCCAATACTCAGTAACACAGAGTCTCACTGTCCTATAAACACCAATACTCAGTAACACAGAGTCTCACTGTCCTATAAACACCAATACTCAGTAACACAGAGTCTCACTGTCCTATAAACACCAATACTCAGTAACACAGAGTCTCACTGTCCTATAAACACCAATACTCAGTAACACAGAGTCTCACTGTCCTATAAACCCCAATACTCAGTAACACAGAGTCTCACTGTCCTGTAAACACCAATTCTCAGTAACACAGAGTCTCAATGTCCTGTAAACACCAATACTCAGTAACACAGAGTCTCACTGTCCGATAAACACCAATACTCAGTAACACAGAGTCTCACTGTCCTGTAAACACCAATACTCAGTAACACAGAGTCTCACTGTCCTGTAAACACCAATACTCAGGAACACAGAGTCTCACTGTCCTGGAAACACCAATACTCAGTAACACAGAGTCTCACTGTCCTGTAAACACCAATACTCAGTAACACAGAGTCTCACTGTCCGATAAACACCAATACCCAGTAACACAGAGTCTCACTGTCCTGTAAACACCAATACACAATAACACAGAGTCTCACTGTCCTGTAAACCCCAATACTCAGTAACAGAGTCTCACTGTCCTGTAAACACCAATACTCAATAACACAGAGTCTCACTGTCCTGTAAACCCCAATACTCAGTAACACAGAGTCTCACTGTCCTGTAAACACCAATACTCAGTAACACAGAGTCTCACTGTCCGATAAACACCAATACCCAGTAACACAGAGTCTCACTGTCCTGTAAATCCCAATACTCAGTAACACAGAGTCTCACTGTCCTATAAACACCAATACTCAGTAACACAGAGTCTCACTGTCCGATAAACACCAATACTCAGTAACACAGAGTCTCACTGTCCTATAAACACCAATACTCAATAACACAGAGTCTCACTGTCCTGTAAACCCCAATACTCAGTAACACAGAGTCTCACTGTCCTGTAAACACCAATACTCAGTAACACAGAGTCTCACTGTCCTATAAACACCAATACTCAATAACACAGAGTCTCACTGTCCTATAAACACCAATACTCAATAACACAGAGTCTCACTGTCCTATAAACACCAATACTCAATAACACAGAGTCTCACTGTCCTATAAACACCAATACTCAGTAACACAGAGTCTCACTGTCCTATAAACACCAATACTCAATAACACAGAGTCTCACTGTCCTATAAACACCAATACTCAATAACACAGAGTCTCACTGTCCTATAAACACCAATACTCAGTAACACAGAGTCTCACTGTCCTATAAACACCAATACTCAGTAACACAGAGTCTCACTGTCCTATAAACACCAATACTCAATAACACAGAGTCTCACTGTCCTATAAACACCAATACTCAGTAACACAGAGTCTCACTGTCCTATAAACACCAATACTCAATAACACAGAGTCTCACTGTCCTATAAACACCAATACTCAGTAACACAGAGTCTCACTGTCCTATAAATCCCAATACTCAGTAACACAGAGTCTCACTGTCCTATAAACACCAATACTCAGTGACACAGAGTCTCACTGTCCTATAAACACCAATACTCAGTAACACAGAGTCTCACTGTCCTATAAATCCCAATACTCAGTAACACAGAGTCTCACTGTCCTATAAACACCAATACTCAGTAACACAGAGTCTCACTCTCCTGGAAACACCAATACTCAGTAACACAGAGTCTCACTGTCCTGTAAACGCCAATACTCAGTAACACAGAGTCTCACTGTCCTATAAACACCAATACTCAGTAACACAGAGTCTCACTGTCCTATAAACACCAATACTCAATAACACAGAGTCTCACTGTCCTATAAACACCAATACTCAATAACACAGAGTCTCACTGTCCTATAAACACCAATACTCAGTAACACAGAGTCTCACTGTCCTATAAACACCAATACTCAATAACACAGAGTCTCACTGTCCTATAAACACCAATACTCAGTAACACAGAGTCTCACTGTCCTATAAACACCAATACTCAATAACACAGAGTCTCACTGTCCTATAAACACCAATACTCAGTAAAACAGAGTCTCACTGTCCTATAAACACCAATACTCAGTAACACAGAGTCTCACTGTCCTATAAACACCAATACTCAATAACACAGAGTCTCACTGTCCTATAAACACCAATACTCAATAACACAGAGTCTCACTGTCCTATAAACACCAATACTCAGTAACACAGAGTCTCACTGTCCGATAAACCCCAATACTCAGGAACACAGAGTCTCACTGTCCGATAAACACCAATACTCAGTAACACAGAGTCTCACTGTCCTATAAACACCAATACTCAGTAACACAGAGTCTCACTGTCCTGTAAACCCCAATACTCAGTAACACAGAGTCTCACTGTCCTGCAAACACCAATACTCAGTAACACAGAGTCTCACTGTCCTGCAAACACCAATACTCAGTAACACAGAGTCTCACTGTCCTGCAAACACCAATACTCAGTAACACAGAGTCTCACTGTCCTGTAAACACCAATACTCAGTAACACAGAGTCTCACTGTCCGATAAACACCAATACTCAGTAACACAGAGTCTCACTGTCCTATAAACACCAATACTCAGTAACACAGAGTCTCACTGTACGATAAACACCAATACTCAGTAACACAGAGTCTCACTGTCCTATAAACACCAATACTCAGTAACACAGAGTCTCACTGTCCTGTAAACCCCAATACTCAGTAACACAGAGTCTCACTGTCCGATAAACACCAATACTCAGTAACACAGAGTCACACTGTCCTATAAACACCAATACTCAGTAACACAGAGTCTCACTGTCCTGTAAACCCCAATACTCAGTAACACAGAGTCTCACTGTCCTATAAACACCAATACTCAGTAACACAGAGTCTCACTGTCCTATAAACACCAATACTCAGTAACACAGAGTCTCACTGTCCTGTAAACACCAATACTCAGTAACACAGAGTCTCACTGTCCTGTAAACCCCAATACTCAGTAACACAGAGTCTCACTGTCCTGTAAACACCAATACTCAGTAACACAGAGTCTCACTGTCCGATAAACACCAATACTCATTAACACAGAGTCTCACTGTCCTGTAAATCCCAATACTCAGTAACACAGAGTCTCACTGTCCGATAAACACCAATACTCAGTAACACAGAGTCTCACTGTCCGATAAATCCCAATACTCAGTAACACAGAGTCTCACTGTCCAGTAAACCCCAATACTCAGTAACACAGAGTCTCACTGTCCTATAAACACCAATACTCAGTAACACAGAGTCTCACTGTCCTATAAACACCAATACTCAGTAACACAGAGTCTCACTGTCCTATAAACACCAATACTCAGTAACACAGAGTCTCACTGTCCTCTAAACACCAATACTCAGTAACACAGAGTCTCACTGTCCTATAAACCCCAATACTCAGTAACACAGAGTCTCACTGTCCTATAAACACCAATACTCAGTAACACAGAGTCTCACTGTCCTATAAACACCAATACTCAGTAACACAGAGTCTCACTGTCCTGTAAACACCAATACTCAGTAACACAGAGTCTCACTGTCCTATAAACCCCAATACTCAGTAACACAGAGTCTCACTGTCCTGTAAACACCAATTCTCAGTAACACAGAGTCTCACTGTCCTGTAAACACCAATACTCAGTAACACAGAGTCTCACTGTCCGATAAACACCAATACTCAGTAACACAGAGTCTCACTGTCCTGTAAACACCAATACTCAGTAACACAGAGTCTCACTGTCCTGGAAACACCAATACTCAGTAACACAGAGTCTCACTGTCCTGTAAACACCAATACTCAGTAACACAGAGTCTCACTGTCCGATAAACACCAATACCCAGTAACACAGAGTCTCACTGTCCTGTAAACACCAATACTCAATAACACAGAGTCTCACTGTCCTGTAAACCCCAATACTCAGTAACAGAGTCTCACTGTCCTGGAAACACCAAGACTCAGTAACACAGAGTCTCACTGTCCTAAAAACACCAATACTCAGTAACACAGAGTCTCACTGTCCTATAAATCCCAATACTCAGTAACACAGAGTCTCACTGTCCTATAAACACCAATACTCAGTAACACAGAGTCTCACTGTCCTATAAACACCAATACTCAGTAACACAGAGTCTCACTGTCCTATAAACACCAATACTCAGTAACACAGAGTCTCACTGTCCTATAAACACCAATACTCAGTAACACAGAGTCTCACTGTCCTATAAACCCCAATACTCAGTAACACAGAGTCTCACTGTCCTGTAAACACCAATTCTCAGTAACACAGAGTCTCACTGTCCTGTAAACACCAATACTCAGTAACACAGAGTCTCACTGTCCGATAAACACCAATACTCAGTAACACAGAGTCTCACTGTCCGATAAACACCAATACTCAGTAACACAGAGTCTCACTGTCCTGTAAACACCAATACTCAGTAACACAGAGTCTCACTGTCCTATAAATCCCAATACTCAGTAACACAGAGTCTCACTGTCCTATAAATCCCAATACTCAGTAACACAGAGTCTCACTGTCCTATAAATCCCAATACTCAGTAACACAGAGTCTCACTGTCCTATAAACACCAATACTCAGTAACACAGAGTCTCACTGTCCTGTAAACACCAATACTCAGTAACACAGAGTCTCACTGTCCTATAAATCCCAATACTCAGTAACACAGAGTCTCACTGTCCTATAAATCCCAATACTCAGTAACACAGAGTCTCACTGTCCTATAAACACCAATACTCAGTAACACAGAGTCTCACTGTCCTATAAATCCCAATACTCAGTAACACAGAGTCTCACTGTCCTATAAATCCCAATACTCAGTAACACAGAGTCTCACTGTCCTATAAATCCCAATACTCAGTAACACAGAGTCTCACTGTCCTATAAACACCAATACTCAGTAACACAGAGTCTCACTGTCCTGGAAACACCAATACTCAGTAACACAGAGTCTCACTGTCCTATAAATCCCAATACTCAGTAACACAGAGTCTCACTGTCCTATAAATCCCAATACTCAGTAACACAGAGTCTCACTGTCCTATAAACACCAATACTCAGTAACACAGAGTCTCACTGTCCTGGAAACACCAATACTCAGTAACACAGAGTCTCACTGTCCTATAAATCCCAATACTCAGTAACACAGAGTCTCACTGTCCTATAAACACCAATACTCAGTAACACAGAGTCTCACTGTCCTGTAAACACCAATACTCAGTAACACAGAGTCTCACTGTCCGATAAACACCAATACCCAGTAACACAGAGTCTCACTGTCCTGTAAACACCAATACTCAGTAACACAGAGTCTCACTGTCCGATAAACACCAATACCCAGTAACACAGAGTCTCACTGTCCTGTAAACACCAATACTCAGTAACACAGAGTCTCACTGTCCTGTAAACACCAATACTCAGTAACACAGAGTCTCACTGTCCTATAAACACCAATACTCATTAACACAGAGTCTCACTGTCCTATAAATCCCAATACTCAGTAACACAGAGTCTCAATGTCCTATAAACACCAATACTCAATAACACAGAGTCTCACTGTCCTATAAACACCAATACTCAGTAACACAGAGTCTCACTGTCCTATAAACACCAATACTCAGTAACACAGAGTCTCACTGTCCTATAAACACCAATACTCAGTAACACAGAGTCTCACTGTCCTATAAACACCAATACTCAATAACACAGAGTCTCACTGTCCTGCAAACACCAATACTCAGTAACACAGAGTCTCACTGTCCTGTAAACACCAATACTCAGTAACACAGAGTCTCACTGTCCGATAAACACCAATACTCAGTAACACAGAGTCTCACTGTCCTATAAACACCAATACTCAGTAACACAGAGTCTCACTGTCCTATAAACACCAATACTCAATAACACAGAGTCTCACTGTCCTATAAACACCAATACTCAATAACACAGAGTCTCACTGTCCTAAAAACACCAATACTCAGTAACACAGAGTCTCACTGTCCTATAAATCCCAATACTCAGTAACACAGAGTCTCACTGTCCTATAAACCCCAATACTCAGTCACACAGAGTCTCACTGTCCTATAAACACCAATACTCAGTAACACAGAGTCTCACTGTCCGATAAACACCAATACTCAGTAACACAGAGTCTCACTGTCCGATAAACCCCAATACTCAGGAACACAGAGTCTCACTGTCCGATAAACACCAATACTCAGTAACACAGAGTCTCACTGTCCTATAAACACCAATACTCAGTAACACAGAGTCTCACTGTCCTGTAAACCCCAATACTCAGTAACACAGAGTCTCACTGTCCTGCAAACACCAATACTCAGTAACACAGAGTCTCACTGTCCTGCAAACACCAATACTCAGTAACACAGAGTCTCACTGTCCTGTAAACACCAATACTCAGTAACACAGAGTCTCACTGTACGATAAACACCAATACTCAGTAACACAGAGTCTCACTGTCCTATAAACACCAATACTCAGTAACACAGAGTCTCACTGTCCTATAAACACCAATACTCATTAACACAGAGTCTCACTGTCCTATAAATCCCAATACTCAGTAACACAGAGTCTCAATGTCCTATAAACACCAATACTCAATAACACAGAGTCTCACTGTCCTATAAACACCAATACTCAGTAACACAGAGTCTCACTGTCCTATAAACACCAATACTCAGTAACACAGAGTCTCACTGTCCTATAAACACCAATACTCAGTAACACAGAGTCTCACTGTCCTATAAACACCAATACTCAATAACACAGAGTCTCACTGTCCTATAAACACCAATACTCAGTAACACAGAGTCTCACTGTCCTATAAACACCAATACTCAATAACACAGAGTCTCACTGTCCTATAAACACCAATACTCAATAACACAGAGTCTCACTGTCCTATAAACACCAATACTCAGTAACACAGAGTCTCACTGTCCTATAAACACCAATACTCAATAACACAGAGTCTCACTGTCCTATAAACACCAATACTCAGTAACACAGAGTCTCACTGTCCTATAAACACCAATACTCAATAACACAGAGTCTCACTGTCCTATAAACACCAATACTCAGTAACACAGAGTCTCAATGTCCTATAAACACCAATACTCAATAACACAGAGTCTCACTGTCCTATAAACACCAATACTCAGTAACACAGAGTCTCACTGTCCTATAAACACCAATACTCAGTAACACAGAGTCTCACTGTCCTATAAACACCAATACTCAGTAACACAGAGTCTCACTGTCCTATAAACACCAATACTCAATAACACAGAGTCTCACTGTCCTATAAACACCAATACTCAGTAACACAGAGTCTCACTGTCCTATAACCACCAATACTCAATAACACAGAGTCTCACTGTCCTATAAACACCAATACTCAATAACACAGAGTCTCACTGTCCTATAAACACCAATACTCAATAACACAGAGTCTCACTGTCCTATAAACACCAATACTCAGTAACACAGAGTCTCACTGTCCTATAAACACCAATACTCAGTAACACAGAGTCTCACTGTCCTATAAACACCAATACTCAGTAACACAGAGTCTCACTGTCCTATAAACACCAATACTCAGTAACACAGAGTCTCACTGTCCTATAAACACCAATACTCAATAACACAGAGTCTCACTGTCCTATAAACACCAATACTCAGTAACACAGAGTCTCACTGTCCTATAAACACCAATACTCAATAACACAGAGTCTCACTGTCCTATAAACACCAATACTCAGTAACACAGAGTCTCACTGTCCTATAAACACCAATACTCAATAACACAGAGTCTCACTGTCCTATAAACACCAATACTCAGTAACACAGAGTCTCACTGTCCTATAAACACCAATACTCAATAACACAGAGTCTCACTGTCCTATAAACACCAATACTCAGTAAAACAGAGTCTCACTGTCCTATAAACACCAATACTCAGTAACACAGAGTCTCACTGTCCTATAAACACCAATACTCAATAACACAGAGTCTCACTGTCCTATAAACACCAATACTCAATAACACAGAGTCTCACTGTCCTATAAACACCAATACTCAGTAACACAGAGTCTCACTGTCCTATAAACACCAATACTCAATAACACAGAGTCTCACTGTCCTATAAACACCAATACTCAGTAACACAGAGTCTCACTGTCCTATAAACACCAATACTCAGTAACACAGAGTCTCACTGTCCGATAAACACCAATACTCAGTAACACAGAGTCTCACTGTCCTGTAAACACCAATACTCAGTAACACAGAGTCTCACTGTCCTGTAAACACCAATACTCAATAACACAGAGTCTCACTGTCCTATAAACACCAATACTCAATAACACAGAGTCTCACTGTCCTAAAAACACCAATACTCAGTAACACAGAGTCTCACTGTCCTATAAATCCCAATACTCAGTAACACAGAGTCTCACTGTCCTATAAACCCCAATACTCAGTCACACAGAGTCTCACTGTCCTATAAACACCAATACTCAGTAACACAGAGTCTCACTGTCCGATAAACACCAATACTCAGTAACACAGAGTCTCACTGTCCGATAAACCCCAATACTCAGGAACACAGAGTCTCACTGTCCGATAAACACCAATACTCAGTAACACAGAGTCTCACTGTCCTGCAAACACCAATACTCAGTAACACAGAGTCTCACTGTCCTGCAAACACCAATACTCAGTAACACAGAGTCTCACTGTCCTGTAAACACCAATACTCAGTAACACAGAGTCTCACTGTCCTATAAACCCCAATACTCAGTCACACAGAGTCTCACTGTCCTATAAACACCAATACTCAGTAACACAGAGTCTCACTGTCCGATAAACACCAATACTCAGTAACACAGAGTCTCACTGTCCTATAAACACCAATACTCAGTAACACAGAGTCTCACTGTCCTATAAACACCAATACTCAATAACACAGAGTCTCACTGTCCTATAAACACCAATACTCAATAACACAGAGTCTCACTGTCCTAAAAACACCAATACTCAGTAACACAGAGTCTCACTGTCCTATAAATCCCAATACTCAGTAACACAGAGTCTCACTGTCCTATAAACCCCAATACTCAGTCACACAGAGTCTCACTGTCCTATAAACACCAATACTCAGTAACACAGAGTCTCACTGTCCGATAAACACCAATACTCAGTAACACAGAGTCTCACTGTCCGATAAACCCCAATACTCAGGAACACAGAGTCTCACTGTCCGATAAACACCAATACTCAGTAACACAGAGTCTCACTGTCCTATAAACACCAATACTCAGTAACACAGAGTCTCACTGTCCTGTAAACCCCAATACTCAGTAACACAGAGACTCACTGTCCTGCAAACACCAATACTCAGTAACACAGAGTCTCACTGTCCTGCAAACACCAATACTCAGTAACACAGAGTCTCACTGTCCTGTAAACACCAATACTCAGTAACACAGAGTCTCACTGTACGATAAACACCAATACTCAGTAACACAGAGTCTCACTGTCCTATAAACACCAATACTCAGTAACACAGAGTCTCACTGTCCTGGAAACACCAATACTCAGTAACACAGAGTCTCACTGTCCTGTAAACACCAATACTCAGTAACACAGAGTCTCACTGTCCGATAAACACCAATACCCAGTAACACAGAGTCTCACTGTCCTGTAAACACCAATACTCAGTAACACAGAGTCTCACTGTCCTGTAAACACCAATACTCAGTAACACAGAGTCTCACTGTCCTATAAACACCAATACTCATTAACACAGAGTCTCACTGTCCTATAAATCCCAATACTCAGTAACACAGAGTCTCAATGTCCTATAAACACCAATACTCAATAACACAGAGTCTCACTGTCCTATAAACACCAATACTCAGTAACACAGAGTCTCACTGTCCTATAAACACCAATACTCAGTAACACAGAGTCTCACTGTCCTATAAACACCAATACTCAGTAACACAGAGTCTCACTGTCCTATAAACACCAATACTCAATAACACAGAGTCTCACTGTCCTATAAACACCAATACTCAGTAACACAGAGTCTCACTGTCCTATAAACACCAATACTCAATAACACAGAGTCTCACTGTCCTATAAACACCAATACTCAATAACACAGAGTCTCACTGTCCTATAAACACCAATACTCAGTAACACAGAGTCTCACTGTCCTATAAACACCAATACTCAATAACACAGAGTCTCACTGTCCTATAAACACCAATACTCAGTAACACAGAGTCTCACTGTCCTATAAACACCAATACTCAATAACACAGAGTCTCACTGTCCTATAAACACCAATACTCAGTAACACAGAGTCTCAATGTCCTATAAACACCAATACTCAATAACACAGAGTCTCACTGTCCTATAAACACCAATACTCAGTAACACAGAGTCTCACTGTCCTATAAACACCAATACTCAGTAACACAGAGTCTCACTGTCCTATAAACACCAATACTCAGTAACACAGAGTCTCACTGTCCTATAAACACCAATACTCAATAACACAGAGTCTCACTGTCCTATAAACACCAATACTCAGTAACACAGAGTCTCAATGTCCTATAAACACCAATACTCAATAACACAGAGTGTCACTGTCCTATAAACACCAATACTCAATAACACAGAGTGTCACTGTCCTATAAACACCAATACTCAATAACACAGAGTCTCACTGTCCTATAAACACCAATACTCAGTAACACAGAGTCTCACTGTCCTATAAACACCAATACTCAATAACACAGAGTCTCACTGTCCTATAAACACCAATACTCAGTAACACAGAGTCTCACTGTCCTATAAACACCAATACTCAATAACACAGAGTCTCACTGTCCTATAAACACCAATACTCAGTAACACAGAGTCTCAATGTCCTATAAACACCAATACTCAATAACACAGAGTGTCACTGTCCTATAAACACCAATACTCAATAACACAGAGTGTCACTGTCCTATAAACACCAATACTCAATAACACAGAGTCTCACTGTCCTATAAACACCAATACTCAGTAACACAGAGTCTCACTGTCCTATAAACACCAATACTCAATAACACAGAGTCTCACTGTCCTATAAACACCAATACTCAGTAACACAGAGTCTCACTGTCCTATAAACACCAATACTCAGTAACACAGAGTCTCACTGTCCTATAAACACCAATACTCAATAACACAGAGTCTCACTGTCCTATAAACACCAATACTCAATAACACAGAGTCTCACTGTCCTAAAAACACCAATACTCAGTAACACAGAGTCTCACTGTCCTATAAATCCCAATACTCAGTAACACAGAGTCTCACTGTCCTATAAACCCCAATACTCAGTCACACAGAGTCTCACTGTCCTATAAACACCAATACTCAGTAACACAGAGTCTCACTGTCCGATAAACACCAATACTCAGTAACACAGAGTCTCACTGTCCGATAAACCCCAATACTCAGGAACACAGAGTCTCACTGTCCGATAAACACCAATACTCAGTAACACAGAGTCTCACTGTCCTATAAACACCAATACTCAGTAACACAGAGTCACACTGTCCTGTAAACCCCAATACTCAGTAACACAGAGTCTCACTGTCCTGCAAACACCAATACTCAGTAACACAGAGTCTCACTGTCCTGCAAACACCAATACTCAGTAACACAGAGTCTCACTGTCCTGTAAACACCAATACTCAGTAACACAGAGTCTCACTGTACGATAAACACCAATACTCAGTAACACAGAGTCTCACTGTCCTATAAACACCAATACTCAGTAACACAGAGTCTCACTGTCCTGTAAACCCCAATACTCAGTAACACAGAGTCTCACTGTCCGATAAACACCAATACTCAGTAACACAGAGTCACACTGTCCTATAAACACCAATACTCAGTAACACAGAGTCTCACTGTCCTGTAAACCCCAATACTCAGTAACACAGAGTCTCACTGTCCTATAAACACCAATACTCAGTAACACAGAGTCTCACTGTCCTATAAACACCAATACTCAGTAACACAGAGTCTCACTGTCCTGTAAACACCAATACTCAGTAACACAGAGTCTCACTGTCCTGTAAACCCCAATACTCAGTAACACAGAGTCTCACTGTCCTGTAAACACCAATACTCAGTAACACAGAGTCTCACTGTCCGATAAACACCAATACTCATTAACACAGAGTCTCACTGTCCTGTAAATCCCAATACTCAGTAACACAGAGTCTCACTGTCCAGTAAACCCCAATACTCAGTAACACAGAGTCTCACTGTCCTATAAACACCAATACTCAGTAACACAGAGTCTCACTGTCCTATAAACACCAATACTCAGTAACACAGAGTCTCACTGTCCTATAAACACCAATACTCAGTAACACAGAGTCTCACTGTCCTCTAAACACCAATACTCAGTAACACAGAGTCTCACTGTCCTATAAACCCCAATACTCAGTAACACAGAGTCTCACTGTCCTATAAACACCAATACTCAGTAACACAGAGTCTCACTGTCCTATAAACACCAATACTCAGTAACACAGAGTCTCACTGTCCTGTAAACACCAATACTCAGTAACACAGAGTCTCACTGTCCTATAAACCCCAATACTCAGTAACACAGAGTCTCACTGTCCTGTAAACACCAATTCTCAGTAACACAGAGTCTCACTGTCCTGTAAACACCAATACTCAGTAACACAGAGTCTCACTGTCCGATAAACACCAATACTCAGTAACACAGAGTCTCACTGTCCTGTAAACACCAATACTCAGTAACACAGAGTCTCACTGTCCTGGAAACACCAATACTCAGTAACACAGAGTCTCACTGTCCTGTAAACACCAATACTCAGTAACACAGAGTCTCACTGTCCGATAAACACCAATACCCAGTAACACAGAGTCTCACTGTCCTGTAAACACCAATACTCAATAACACAGAGTCTCACTGTCCTGTAAACCCCAATACTCAGTAACAGAGTCTCACTGTCCTGGAAACACCAAGACTCAGTAACACAGAGTCTCACTGTCCTAAAAACACCAATACTCAGTAACACAGAGTCTCACTGTCCTATAAATCCCAATACTCAGTAACACAGAGTCTCACTGTCCTATAAACACCAATACTCAGTAACACAGAGTCTCACTGTCCTATAAACACCAATACTCAGTAACACAGAGTCTCACTGTCCTATAAACACCAATACTCAGTAACACAGAGTCTCACTGTCCTATAAACCCCAATACTCAGTAACACAGAGTCTCACTGTCCTGTAAACACCAATTCTCAGTAACACAGAGTCTCACTGTCCTGTAAACACCAATACTCAGTAACACAGAGTCTCACTGTCCGATAAACACCAATACTCAGTAACACAGAGTCTCGCTGTCCTGTAAACACCAATACTCAGTAACACAGAGTCTCACTGTCCTGTAAACACCAATACTCAGGAACACAGAGTCTCACTGTCCTGGAAACACCAATACTCAGTAACACAGAGTCTCACTGTCCTGTAAACACCAATACTCAGTAACACAGAGTCTCACTGTCCGATAAACACCAATACTCAGGAACACAGAGTCTCACTGTCCTGGAAACACCAATACTCAGTAACACAGAGTCTCACTGTCCTGTAAACACCAATACTCAGTAACACAGAGTCTCACTGTCCGATAAACACCAATACCCAGTAACACAGAGTCTCACTGTCCTGTAAACCCCAATACTCAGTAACAGAGTCTCACTGTCCTGGAAACACCAAGACTCAGTAACACAGAGTCTCACTGTCCGAAAAACACCAATACCCAGTAACACAGAGTCTCACTGTCCTGTAAACACCAATACTCAATAACACAGAGTCTCACTGTCCTGTAAACCCCAATACTCAGTAACAGAGTCTCACTGTCCTATAAACAACAATACTCAGTGACACAGAGTCTCACTGTCCTATAAACACCAATACTCAATAACACAGAGTCTCACTGTCCTATAAACACCAATACTCAATAACACAGAGTCTCACTGTCCTATAAACACCAATACTCAGTAACAGAGTCTCACTGTCCGATAAACACCAATACTCAGTAACACAGAGTCTCACTGTCCTATAAACACCAATACTCAGTAACACAGAGTCTCACTGTCCTGTAAACCCCAATACTCAGTAACACAGAGTCTCACTGTGCTGCAAACACCAATACTCAGTAACACAGAGTCTCACTGTCCTGCAAACACCAATACTCAGTAACACAGAGTCTCACTGTCCTGTAAACACCAATACTCAGTAACACAGAGTCTCACTGTCCGATAAACACCAATACTCAGTAACACAGAGTCTCACTGTCCTATAAACACCAATACTCAGTAACACAGAGTCTCACTGTACGATAAACACCAATACTCAGTAACACAGAGTCTCACTGTCCTATAAACACCAATACTCAGTAACACAGAGTCTCACTGTCCGATAAACACCAATGCTCAGTAACACAGAGTCACACTGTCCTATAAACACCAATACTCAGTAACACAGAGTCTCACTGTCCGATAAACACCAATACTCATTAACACAGAGTCTCACTGTCCTGTAAATCCCAATACTCAGTAACACAGAGTCTCACTGTCCAGTAAACACCAAAACTCAGTAACACAGAGTCTCAGTGTCCTGTAAACCCCAATACTCAGTAACACAGAGTCTCACTGTCCTGTAAACACCAATACTCAGTAACACAGAGTCTCACTGTCCGATAAACACCAATACTCATTAACACAGAGTCTCACTGTCCTGTAAATCCCAATACTCAGTAACACAGAGTCTCACTGTCCAGTAAACCCCAATACTCAGTGACACAGAGTCTCACTGTCCTATAAACACCAATACTCAGTAACACAGAGTCTCACTGTCCTATAAACACCAATACTCAGTAACACAGAGTCTCACTGTCCTATAAACACCAATACTCAGTAACACAGAGTCTCACTGTCCTATAAACCCCAATACTCAGTAACACAGAGTCTCACTGTCCTATAAACACCAATACTCAGTAACACAGAGTCTCACTGTCCTATAAACACCAATACTCAGTAACACAGAGTCTCACTGTCCCATTAACCCCAATACTCATTAACACAGAGTCACACTGTCCTTGATACCCCAATACTCAGTAACAGAGTCTCACTGTCCTGTAAAACCCAATACTCAGTAACACAGAGTCTCAGTGTCCTTGAAACCCCAATACTCAGTAACAGAGTCTCACTGTCCTGGAAACACCAATACTCAGTAACACAGAGTCTCACTGTCCTATAAACACCAATACCCAGTAACACAGAGTCTCACTGTCCTATAAACACCAATACTCAATAACACAGAGTCTCACTGTCCTGTAAACACCAATACTCAGTAACAGAGTCTCACTGTCCTGGAAACACCAATACTCAGTAACACAGAGTCTCACTGTCCTATAAATCCCAATACTCAGTAACACAGAGTCTCACTGTCCTATAAACCCCAATACTCAGTCACACAGAGTCTCACTGTCCTATAAACACCAATACACAGTAACACAGAGTCTCACTGTCCTATAAACCCCAATACTCAGTAACACAGAGTCTCACTGTCCGATAAACACCAATACTCAGTAACACAGAGTCTCAGTGTCCTATAAACACCAATACTCAGTAACACAGAGTCTCACTGTCCTGTAAACACCAATACTCAGTAACACAGAGTCTCACTGTCCTATAAACCCCAATACACAGTAACACAGAGTCTCACTGTCCTGTAAACACCAATTCTCAGTAACACAGAGTCTCACTGTCCTGTAAACACCAATACTCAGTAACACAGAGTCTCACTGTCCGATAAACACCAATACTCAGTAACACAGAGTCTCACTGTCCTGTAAACACCAATACTCAGTAACACAGAGTCTCACTGTCCTGTAAACACCAATACTCAGTAACACAGAGTCTCACTGTCCTGGAAACACCAATACTCAGTAACACAGAGTCTCACTGTCCTGTAAACACCAATACTCAGTAACACAGAGTCTCACTGTCCGATAAACACCAATACTCAGTAACACAGAGTCTCACTGTCCTGTAAACACCAATACTCAGTAACACAGAGTCTCACTGTCCTGGAAACACCAATACTCAGTAACACAGAGTCTCACTGTCCTGGAAACACCAAGACTCAGTAACACAGAGTCTCACTGTCCTATAAACCCCAATACTCAGTAACACAGAGTCTCACTGTCCTGTAAACACCAATTCTCAGTAACACAGAGTCTCAATGTCCTGTAAACACCAATACTCAGTAACACAGAGTCTCACTGTCCGATAAACACCAATACTCAGTAACACAGAGTCTCACTGTCCTGTAAACACCAATACTCAGTAACACAGAGTCTCACTGTCCTGTAAACACCAATACTCAGGAACACAGAGTCTCACTGTCCTGGAAACACCAATACTCAGTAACACAGAGTCTCACTGTCCTGTAAACACCAATACTCAGTAACACAGAGTCTCACTGTCCGATAAACACCAATACCCAGTAACACAGAGTCTCACTGTCCTGTAAACACCAATACTCAATAACACAGAGTCTCACTGTCCTGTAAACCCCAATACTCAGTAACAGAGTCTCACTGTCCTGTAAACACCAATACTCAATAACACAGAGTCTCACTGTCCTGTAAACCCCAATACTCAGTAACACAGAGTCTCACTGTCCTGTAAACACCAATACTCAGTAACACAGAGTCTCACTGTCCGATAAACACCAATACCCAGTAACACAGAGTCTCACTGTCCTGTAAACACCAATACTCAATAACACAGAGTCTCACTGTCCTATAAACACCAATACTTAGTAACACAGAGTCTCACTGTCCTATAAACACCAATACTCAGTAACACAGAGTCTCACTGTCCTATAAACACCAATACTCAGTAACACAGAGTCTCACTGTCCTATAAATCCCAATACTCAGTAACACAGAGTCTCACTGTCCTATAAACACCAATACTCAGTAACACAGAGTCTCACTGTCCTATAAACACCAATACTCAATAACACAGAGTCTCACTGTCCTATAAACACCAATACTCAATAACACAGAGTCTCACTGTCCTATAAACACCAATACTCAGTAACACAGAGTCTCACTGTCCTATAAACACCAATACTCAGTAACACAGAGTCTCACTGTCCTATAAATCCCAATACTCAGTAACACAGAGTCTCACTGTCCTATAAACACCAATACTCAGTAACACAGAGTCTCACTGTCCTATAAACACCAATACTCAATAACACAGAGTCTCACTGTCCTATAAACACCAATACTCAATAACACAGAGTCTCACTGTCCTATAAACACCAATACTCAGTAACACAGAGTCTCACTGTCCTATAAACACCAATACTCAATAACACAGAGTCTCACTGTCCTATAAACACCAATACTCAGTAACACAGAGTCTCACTGTCCTATAAACACCAATACTCAATAACACAGAGTCTCACTGTCCTATAAACACCAATACTCAGTAACAGAGTCTCACTGTCCTATAAACACCAATACTCAATAACACAGAGTCTCACTGTCCTATAAACACCAATACTCAGTAACACAGAGTCTCACTGTCCTATAAACACCAATACTCAGTAACACAGAGTCTCACTGTCCTATAAACACCAATACTCAGTAACACAGAGTCTCACTGTCCTATAAACACCAATACTCAATAACACAGAGTCTCACTGTCCTATAAACACCAATACTCAGTAACACAGAGTCTCACTGTCCTATAAACACCAATACTCAATAAGACAGAGTCTCACTGTCCTATAAACACCAATACTCAGTAACACAGAGTCTCACTGTCCTATAAACACCAATACTCAATAACACAGAGTCTCACTGTCCTATAAACACCAATACTCAGTAACACAGAGTCTCACTGTCCTATAAACACCAATACTCAATAACACAGAGTCTCACTGTCCTATAAACACCAATACTCAGTAAAACAGAGTCTCACTGTCCTATAAACACCAATACTCAGTAACACAGAGTCTCACTGTCCTATAAACACCAATACTCAATAACACAGAGTCTCACTGTCCTATAAACACCAATACTCAATAACACAGAGTCTCACTGTCCTATAAACACCAATACTCAGTAACACAGAGTCTCACTGTCCTATAAACACCAATACTCAATAACACAGAGTCTCACTGTCCTATAAACACCAATACTCAATAACACAGAGTCTCACTGTCCTATAAACACCAATACTCAGTAACACAGAGTCTCACTGTCCTATAAACACCAATACTCAGTAACACAGAGTCTCACTGTCCTATAAACACCAATACTCAATAACACAGAGTCTCACTGTCCTATAAACACCAATACTCAGTAACACAGAGTCTCACTGTCCTATAAACACCAATACTCAATAACACAGAGTCTCACTGTCCTATAAACACCAATACTCAGTAACACAGAGTCTCACTGTCCTATAAATCCCAATACTCAGTAACACAGAGTCTCACTGTCCTATAAACACCAATACTCAGTGACACAGAGTCTCACTGTCCTATAAACACCAATACTCAGTAACACAGAGTCTCACTGTCCTATAAATCCCAATACTCAGTAACACAGAGTCTCACTGTCCTATAAACACCAATACTCAGTAACACAGAGTCTCACTGTCCTGGAAACACCAATACTCAGTAACACAGTGTCTCACTGTCCTGTAAACACCAATACTCAGTAACACAGAGTCTCACTGTCCGATAAACACCAATACCCAGTAACACAGAGTCTCACTGTCCTGTAAACACCAATACTCAGTAACACAGAGTCTCACTGTCCTGTAAACACCAATACTCAGTAACACAGAGTCTCACTGTCCTATAAACACCAATACTCATTAACACAGAGTCTCACTGTCCTATAAATCCCAATACTCAGTAACACAGAGTCTCAATGTCCTATAAACACCAATACTCAATAACACAGAGTCTCACTGTCCTATAAACACCAATACTCAGTAACACAGAGTCTCACTGTCCTATAAACACCAATACTCAGTAACACAGAGTCTCACTGTCCTATAAACACCAATACTCAGTAACACAGAGTCTCACTGTCCTATAAACACCAATACTCAATAACACAGAGTCTCACTGTCCTATAAACACCAATACTCAGTAACACAGAGTCTCACTGTCCTATAAACACCAATACTCAATAACACAGAGTCTCACTGTCCTATAAACACCAATACTCAATAACACAGAGTCTCACTGTCCTATAAACACCAATACTCAGTAACACAGAGTCTCACTGTCCTATAAACACCAATACTCAATAACACAGAGTCTCACTGTCCTATAAACACCAATACTCAGTAACACAGAGTCTCACTGTCCTATAAACACCAATACTCAATAACACAGAGTCTCACTGTCCTATAAACACCAATACTCAGTAACACAGAGTCTCAATGTCCTATAAACACCAATACTCAATAACACAGAGTCTCACTGTCCTATAAACACCAATACTCAGTAACACAGAGTCTCACTGTCCTATAAACACCAATACTCAGTAACACAGAGTCTCACTGTCCTATAAACACCAATACTCAGTAACACAGAGTCTCACTGTCCTATAAACACCAATACTCAATAACACAGAGTCTCACTGTCCTATAAACACCAATACTCAGTAACACAGAGTCTCACTGTCCTATAAACACCAATACTCAATAACACAGAGTCTCACTGTCCTATAAACACCAATACTCAGTAACACAGAGTCTCACTGTCCTATAAACACCAATACTCAATAACACAGAGTCTCACTGTCCTATAAACACCAATACTCAGTAACACAGAGTCTCACTGTCCTATAAACACCAATACTCAATAACACAGAGTCTCACTGTCCTATAAACACCAATACTCAGTAAAACAGAGTCTCACTGTCCTATAAACACCAATACTCAGTAACACAGAGTCTCACTGTCCTATAAACACCAATACTCAATAACACAGAGTCTCACTGTCCTATAAACACCAATACTCAGTAACAGAGTCTCACTGTCCTGGAAACACCAATACTCAGTAACACAGAGTCTCACTGTCCTATAAACACCAATACCCAGTAACACAGAGTCTCACTGTCCTATAAACACCAATACTCAATAACACAGAGTCTCACTGTCCTGTAAACACCAATACTCAGTAACAGAGTCTCACTGTCCTGGAAACACCAATACTCAGTAACACAGAGTCTCACTGTCCTATAAATCCCAATACTCAGTCACACAGAGTCTCACTGTCCTATAAACACCAATACACAGTAACACAGAGTCTCACTGTCCTATAAACCCCAATACTCAGTAACACAGAGTCTCACTGTCCGATAAACACCAATACTCAGTAACACAGAGTCTCAGTGTCCTATAAACACCAATACTCAGTAACACAGAGTCTCACTGTCCTGTAAACACCAATACTCAGTAACACAGAGTCTCACTGTCCTATAAACCCCAATACACAGTAACACAGAGTCTCACTGTCCTGTAAACACCAATTCTCAGTAACACAGAGTCTCACTGTCCTGTAAACACCAATACTCAGTAACACAGAGTCTCACTGTCCGATAAACACCAATACTCAGTAACACAGAGTCTCACTGTCCTGTAAACACCAATACTCAGTAACACAGAGTCTCACTGTCCTGTAAACACCAATACTCAGTAACACAGAGTCTCACTGTCCTGGAAACACCAATACTCAGTAACACAGAGTCTCACTGTCCTGTAAACACCAATACTCAGTAACACAGAGTCTCACTGTCCGATAAACACCAATACCCAGTAACACAGAGTCTCACTGTCCTGTAAACACCAATACTCAATAACACAGAGTCTCACTGTCCTGTAAACCCCAATACTCAGTAACAGAGTCTCACTGTCCTGGAAACACCAAGACTCAGTAACACAGAGTCTCACTGTCCTATAAACCCCAATACTCAGTAACACAGAGTCTCACTGTCCTGTAAACACCAATTCTCAGTAACACAGAGTCTCAATGTCCTGTAAACACCAATACTCAGTAACACAGAGTCTCACTGTCCGATAAACACCAATACTCAGTAACACAGAGTCTCACTGTCCTGTAAACACCAATACTCAGTAACACAGAGTCTCACTGTCCTGTAAACACCAATACTCAGGAACACAGAGTCTCACTGTCCTGGAAACACCAATACTCAGTAACACAGAGTCTCACTGTCCTGTAAACACCAATACTCAGTAACACAGAGTCTCACTGTCCGATAAACACCAATACCCAGTAACACAGAGTCTCACTGTCCTGTAAACACCAATACTCAGGAACACAGAGTCTCACTGTCCTGTAAACACCAATACTCAGTAACACAGAATCTCACTGTCCTGTAAACACCAATACTCAATAACACAGAGTCTCACTGTCCTGTAAACCCCAATACTCAGTAACAGAGTCTCACTGTCCTGTAAACACCAATACTCAATAACACAGAGTCTCACTGTCCTGTAAACCCCAATACTCAGTAACACAGAGTCTCACTGTCCTGTAAACACCAATACTCAGTAACACAGAGTCTCACTGTCCGATAAACACCAATACCCAGTAACACAGAGTCTCACTGTCCTGTAAACACCAATACTCAATAACACAGAGTCTCACTGTCCTATAAACACCAATACTCAGTAACACAGAGTCTCACTGTCCAGTAAACCCCAATACTCAGTAACACAGAGTCTCACTGTCCTGTAAACACCAATACTCAGTAACACAGAGTCTCACTGTCCTATAAACACCAATACTCAGTAACACAGAGTCTCACTGTCCTATAAACACCAATACTCAGTAACACAGAGTCTCACTGTCCTATAAATCCCAATACTCAGTAACACAGAGTCTCACTGTCCTATAAACACCAATACTCAGTAACACAGAGTCTCACTGTCCTATAAACACCAATACTCAATAACACAGAGTCTCACTGTCCTATAAACACCAATACTCAATAACACAGAGTCTCACTGTCCTATAAACACCAATACTCAGTAACACAGAGTCTCACTGTCCTATAAACACCAATACTCAATAACACAGAGTCTCACTGTCCTATAAACACCAATACTCAGTAACACAGAGTCTCACTGTCCTATAAACACCAATACTCAATAACACAGAGTCTCACTGTCCTATAAACACCAATACTCAGTAACAGAGTCTCACTGTCCTATAAACACCAATACTCAATAACACAGAGTCTCACTGTCCTATAAACACCAATACTCAGTAACACAGAGTCTCACTGTCCTATAAACACCAATACTCAGTAACACAGAGTCTCACTGTCCTATAAACACCAATACTCAGTAACACAGAGTCTCACTGTCCTATAAACACCAATACTCAATAACACAGAGTCTCACTGTCCTATAAACACCAATACTCAGTAACACAGAGTCTCACTGTCCTATAAACACCAATACTCAATAAGACAGAGTCTCACTGTCCTATAAACACCAATACTCAGTAACACAGAGTCTCACTGTCCTATAAACACCAATACTCAATAACACAGAGTCTCACTGTCCTATAAACACCAATACTCAGTAACACAGAGTCTCACTGTCCTATAAACACCAATACTCAATAACACAGAGTCTCACTGTCCTATAAACACCAATACTCAGTAACACAGAGTCTCACTGTCCTATAAACACCAATACTCAGTAACACAGAGTCTCACTGTCCTATAAACACCAATACTCAATAACACAGAGTCTCACTGTCCTATAAACACCAATACTCAGTAACACAGAGTCTCACTGTCCTACAAACACCAATACTCAATAACACAGAGTCTCACTGTCCTATAAACACCAATACTCAGTAACACAGAGTCTCACTGTCCTATAAATCCCAATACTCAGTAACACAGAGTCTCACTGTCCTATAAACACCAATACTCAGTGACACAGAGTCTCACTGTCCTATAAACACCAATACTCAGTAACACAGAGTCTCACTGTCCTATAAATCCCAATACTCAGTAACACAGAGTCTCACTGTCCTATAAACACCAATACTCAGTAACACAGAGTCTCACTGTCCTGGAAACACCAATACTCAGTAACACAGTGTCTCACTGTCCTGTAAACACCAATACTCAGTAACACAGAGTCTCACTGTCCGATAAACACCAATACCCAGTAACACAGAGTCTCACTGTCCTGTAAACACCAATACTCAGTAACACAGAGTCTCACTGTCCTGTAAACACCAATACTCAGTAACACAGAGTCTCACTGTCCTATAAACACCAATACTCATTAACACAGAGTCTCACTGTCCTATAAATCCCAATACTCAGTAACACAGAGTCTCAATGTCCTATAAACACCAATACTCAATAACACAGAGTCTCACTGTCCTATAAACACCAATACTCAGTAACACAGAGTCTCACTGTCCTATAAACACCAATACTCAGTAACACAGAGTCTCACTGTCCTATAAACACCAATACTCAGTAACACAGAGTCTCACTGTCCTATAAACACCAATACTCAATAACACAGAGTCTCACTGTCCTATAAACACCAATACTCAGTAACACAGAGTCTCACTGTCCTATAAACACCAATACTCAATAACACAGAGTCTCACTGTCCTATAAACACCAATACTCAATAACACAGAGTCTCACTGTCCTATAAACACCAATACTCAGTAACACAGAGTCTCACTGTCCTATAAACACCAATACTCAATAACACAGAGTCTCACTGTCCTATAAACACCAATACTCAGTAACACAGAGTCTCACTGTCCTATAAACACCAATACTCAATAACACAGAGTCTCACTGTCCTATAAACACCAATACTCAGTAACACAGAGTCTCAATGTCCTATAAACACCAATACTCAATAACACAGAGTCTCACTGTCCTATAAACACCAATACTCAGTAACACAGAGTCTCACTGTCCTATAAACACCAATACTCAGTAACACAGAGTCTCACTGTCCTATAAACACCAATACTCAGTAACACAGAGTCTCACTGTCCTATAAACACCAATACTCAATAACACAGAGTCTCACTGTCCTATAAACACCAATACTCAGTAACACAGAGTCTCACTGTCCTATAAACACCAATACTCAATAACACAGAGTCTCACTGTCCTATAAACACCAATACTCAGTAACACAGAGTCTCACTGTCCTATAAACACCAATACTCAATAACACAGAGTCTCACTGTCCTATAAACACCAATACTCAGTAACACAGAGTCTCACTGTCCTATAAACACCAATACTCAATAACACAGAGTCTCACTGTCCTATAAACACCAATACTCAGTAAAACAGAGTCTCACTGTCCTATAAACACCAATACTCAGTAACACAGAGTCTCACTGTCCTATAAACACCAATACTCAATAACACAGAGTCTCACTGTCCTATAAACACCAATACTCAATAACACAGAGTCTCACTGTCCTATAAACACCAATACTCAGTAACACAGAGTCTCACTGTCCTATAAACACCAATACTCAATAACACAGAGTCTCACTGTCCTATAAACACCAATACTCAGTAACACAGAGTCTCACTGTCCTATAAACACCAATACTCAGTAACACAGAGTCTCACTGTCCTATAAACACCAATACTCAATAACACAGAGTCTCACTGTCCTATAAACACCAATACTCAATAACACAGAGTCTCACTGTCCTAAAAACACCAATACTCAGTAACACAGAGTCTCACTGTCCTATAAATCCCAATACTCAGTAACACAGAGTCTCACTGTCCTATAAACCCCAATACTCAGTCACACAGAGTCTCACTGTCCTATAAACACCAATACTCAGTAACACAGAGTCTCACTGTCCGATAAACACCAATACTCAGTAACACAGAGTCTCACTGTCCGATAAACCCCAATACTCAGGAACACAGAGTCTCACTGTCCGATAAACACCAATACTCAGTAACACAGAGTCTCACTGTCCTATAAACACCAATACTCAGTAACACAGAGTCTCACTGTCCTGTAAACCCCAATACTCAGGAACACAGAGTCTCACTGTCCTATAAACACCAATACTCAATAACACAGAGTCTCACTGTCCTATAAACACCAATACTCAGTAACACAGAGTCTCACTGTCCTATAAACACCAATACTCAATAACACAGAGTCTCACTGTCCTATAAACACCAATACTCAGTAACACAGAGTCTCACTGTCCTATAAACACCAATACTCAATAACACAGAGTCTCACTGTCCAATAAACACCAATACTCAGTAAAACAGAGTCTCACTGTCCTATAAACACCAATACTCAGTAACACAGAGTCTCACTGTCCTATAAACACCAATACTCAATAACACAGAGTCTCACTGTCCTATAAACACCAATACTCAATAACACAGAGTCTCACTGTCCTATAAACACCAATACTCAGTAACACAGAGTCTCACTGTCCTATAAACACCAATACTCAATAACACAGAGTCTCACTGTCCTATAAACACCAATACTCAGTAACACAGAGTCTCACTGTCCTATAAACACCAATACTCAGTAACACAGAGTCTCACTGTCCTATAAACACCAATACTCAATAACACAGAGTCTCACTGTCCTATAAACACCAATACTCAATAACACAGAGTCTCACTGTCCTAAAAACACCAATACTCAGTAACACAGAGTCTCACTGTCCTATAAATCCCAATACTCAGTAACACAGAGTCTCACTGTCCTATAAACCCCAATACTCAGTCACACAGAGTCTCACTGTCCTATAAACACCAATACACAGTAACACAGAGTCTCACTGTCCTATAAACCCCAATACTCAGTAACACAGAGTCTCACTGTCCGATAAACACCAATACTCAGTAACACAGAGTCTCACTGTCCTATAAACACCAATACTCAGTAACACAGAGTCTCACTGTCCTGTAAACACCAATACTCAGTAACACAGAGTCTCACTGTCCTATAAACCCCAATACACAGTAACACAGAGTCTCACTGTCCTGTAAACACCAATTCTCAGTAACACAGAGTCTCACTGTCCTGTAAACACCAATACTCAGTAACACAGAGTCTCACTGTCCGATAAACACCAATACTCAGTAACACAGAGTCTCACTGTCCTGTAAACACCAATACTCAGTAACACAGAGTCTCACTGTCCTGTAAACACCAATACTCAGTAACACAGAGTCTCACTGTCCTGGAAACACCAATACTCAGTAACACAGAGTCTCACTGTCCTGTAAACACCAATACTCAGTAACACAGAGTCTCACTGTCCGATAAACACCAATACCCAGTAACACAGAGTCTCACTGTCCTGTAAACACCAATACTCAATAACACAGAGTCTCACTGTCCGATAAACACCAATACTCAGTAACACAGAGTCTCACTGTCCTGTAAACCCCAATACTCAGTAACACAGAGTCTCACTGTCCTATAAACACCAATACTCAATAACACAGAGTCACACTGTCCTATAAACACCAATACTCAGTAACACAGAGTCTCACTGTCCGATAAACACCAATACTCAGTAACACAGAGTCACACTGTCCTATAAACACCAATACTCAGTAACACAGAGTCTCACTGTCCTGTAAACACCAATACTCAGTAACACAGAGTCTCACTGTCCGATAAACACCAATACTCAGTAACACAGAGTCACACTGTCCTATAAACACCAATACTCAGTAACACAGAGTCACACTGTCCTATAAACACCAATACTCAGTAACACAGAGTCTCACTGTCCTATAAACACCAATACTCAGTAACACAGAGTCTCACTGTCCTGTAAACACCAATACTCAGTAACACAGAGTCTCACTGTCCTGTAAACCCCAATACTCAGTAACACAGAGTCTCACTGTCCTGTAAACACCAATACTCAGTAACACAGAGTCTCACTGTCCGATAAACACCAATACTCATTAACACAGAGTCTCACTGTCCTGTAAATCCCAATACTCAGTAACACAGAGTCTCACTGTCCAGTAAACCCCAATACTCAGTAACACAGAGTCTCACTGTCCTATAAACACCAATACTCAGTAACACAGAGTCTCACTGTCCTATAAACACCAATACTCAGTAACACAGAGTCTCACTGTCCTATAAACACCAATACTCAGTAACACAGAGTCTCACTGTCCTCTAAACACCAATACTCAGTAACACAGAGTCTCACTGTCCTATAAACCCCAATACTCAGCAACACAGAGTCTCACTGTCCTATAAACACCAATACTCAGTAACACAGAGTCTCACTGTCCTATAAACACCAATACTCAGTAACACAGAGTCTCACTGTCCTGTAAACACCAATACTCAGTAACACAGAGTCTCACTGTCCTATAAACCCCAATACTCAGTAACACAGAGTCTCACTGTCCTGTAAACACCAATTCTCAGTAACACAGAGTCTCACTGTCCTGTAAACACCAATACTCAGTAACACAGAGTCTCACTGTCCGATAAACACCAATACTCAGTAACACAGAGTCTCACTGTCCTGTAAACACCAATACTCAGTAACACAGAGTCTCACTGTCCTGGAAACACCAATACTCAGTAACACAGAGTCTCACTGTCCTGTAAACACCAATACTCAGTAACACAGAGTCTCACTGTCCGATAAACACCAATACCCAGTAACACAGAGTCTCACTGTCCTGTAAACACCAATACTCAATAACACAGAGTCTCACTGTCCTGTAAACCCCAATACTCAGTAACAGAGTCTCACTGTCCTGGAAACACCAAGACTCAGTAACACAGAGTCTCACTGTCCTAAAAACACCAATACTCAGTAACACAGAGTCTCACTGTCCGATAAACACCAATACCCAGTAACACAGAGTCTCACTGTCCTGTAAACACCAATACTCAGTAACACAGAGTCTCACTGTCCTGTAAACACCAATACTCAGTAACACAGAGTCTCACTGTCCTATAAACACCAATACTCATTAACACAGAGTCTCACTGTCCTATAAATCCCAATACTCAGTAACACAGAGTCTCAATGTCCTATAAACACCAATACTCAATAACACAGAGTCTCACTGTCCTATAAACACCAATACTCAGTAACACAGAGTCTCACTGTCCTATAAACACCAATACTCAATAACACAGAGTCTCACTGTCCTATAAACACCAATACTCAGTAACACAGAGTCTCACTGTCCTATAAACACCAATACTCAATAACACAGAGTCTCACTGTCCTATAAACACCAATACTCAGTAACACAGAGTCTCACTGTCCTATAAACACCAATACTCAATAACACAGAGTCTCACTGTCCTATAAACACCAATACTCAGTAACACAGAGTCTCACTGTCCTATAAACACCAATACTCAATAACACAGAGTCTCACTGTCCTATAAACACCAATACTCAGTAAAACAGAGTCTCACTGTCCTATAAACACCAATACTCAGTAACACAGAGTGTCAATGTCCTATAAACACCAATACTCAATAACACAGAGTCTCACTGTCCTATAAACACCAATACTCAATAACACAGAGTCTCACTGTCCTATAAACACCAATACTCAGTAACACAGAGTCTCACTGTCCTATAAACACCAATACTCAATAACACAGAGTCTCACTGTCCTATAAACACCAATACTCAGTAACACAGAGTCTCACTGTCCTATAAACACCAATACTCAGTAACACAGAGTCTCACTGTCCTATAAACACCAATACTCAATAACACAGAGTCTCACTGTCCTATAAACACCAATACTCAATAACACAGAGTCTCACTGTCCTAAAAACACCAATACTCAGTAACACAGAGTCTCACTGTCCTATAAATCCCAATACTCAGTAACACAGAGTCTCACTGTCCTATAAACCCCAATACTCAGTCACACAGAGTCTCACTGTCCTATAAACACCAATACTCAGTAACACAGAGTCTCACTGTCCGATAAACACCAATACTCAGTAACACAGAGTCTCACTGTCCTATAAACACCAATACTCAGTAACACAGAGTCTCACTGTCCGATAAACACCAATACTCAGTAACACAGAGTCTCACTGTCCGATAAACCCCAATACTCAGGAACACAGAGTCTCACTGTCCTGTAAACCCCAATACTCAGTAACACAGAGTCTCACTGTCCTGCAAACACCAATACTCAGTAACACAGAGTCTCACTGTCCTGCAAACACCAATACTCAGTAACACAGAGTCTCACTGTCCTGTAAACACCAATACTCAGTAACACAGAGTCTCACTGTCCGATAAACACCAATACTCAGTAACACAGAGTCTCACTGTCCTATAAACACCAATACTCAGTAACACAGAGTCTCACTGTACGATAAACACCAATACTCAGTAACACAGAGTCTCACTGTCCTATAAACACCAATACTCAGTAACACAGAGTCTCACTGTCCTGTAAACCCCAATACTCAGTAACACAGAGTCTCACTGTCCGATAAACACCAATACTCAGTAACACAGAGTCACACTGTCCTATAAACACCAATACTCAGTAACACAGAGTCTCACTGTCCTGTAAACCCCAATACTCAGTAACACAGAGTCTCACTGTCCTATAAACACCAATACTCAGTAACACAGAGTCTCACTGTCCTATAAACACCAATACTCAGTAACACAGAGTCTCACTGTCCTGTAAATCCCAATACTCAGTAACACAGAGTCTCACTGTCCAGTAAACCCCAATACTCAGTAACACAGAGTCTCACTGTCCTATAAACACCAATACTCAGTAACACAGAGTCTCACTGTCCTATAAACACCAATACTCAGTAACACAGAGTCTCACTGTCCTCTAAACACCAATACTCAGTAACACAGAGTCTCACTGTCCTATAAACCCCAATACTCAGTAACACAGAGTCTCACTGTCCTATAAACACCAATACTCAGTAACACAGAGTCTCACTGTCCTATAAACACCAATACTCAGTAACACAGAGTCTCACTGTCCTGTAAACACCAATACTCAGTAACACAGAGTCTCACTGTCCTATAAACCCCAATACTCAGTAACACAGAGTCTCACTGTCCTGTAAACACCAATTCTCAGTAACACAGAGTCTCACTGTCCTGTAAACACCAATACTCAGTAACACAGAGTCTCACTGTCCGATAAACACCAATACTCAGTAACACAGAGTCTCACTGTCCTGTAAACACCAATACTCAGTAACACAGAGTCTCACTGTCCTGGAAACACCAATACTCAGTAACACAGAGTCTCACTGTCCTATAAACACCAATACTCAGTAACACAGAGTCTCACTGTCCTATAAACACCAATACTCAGTAACACAGAGTCTCACTGTCCTATAAACACCAATACTCAGTAACACAGAGTCTCACTGTCCTATAAACCCCAATACCCAGTAACACAGAGTCTCACTGTCCTATAAACACCAATACTCAGTAACACAGAGTCTCACTGTCCTATAAACCCCAATACTCAGTAACAGAGTCTCACTGTCCTGGAAACACCAAGACTCAGTAACACAGAGTCTCACTGTCCTGGAAACACCAAGACTCAGTAACACAGAGTCTCACTGTCCTGTAAACCCCAATACTCAGTAACAGAGTCTCACTGTCCTGGAAACACCAAGACTCAGTAACACAGAGTCTCACTGTCCTAAAAACACCAATACTCAGTAACACAGAGTCTCACTGTCCTATAAATCCCAATACTCAGTAACACAGAGTCTCACTGTCCTATAAACACCAATACTCAGTAACACAGAGTCTCACTGTCCTATAAACACCAATACTCAGTAACACAGAGTCTCACTGTCCTATAAACACCAATACTCAGTAACACAGAGTCTCACTGTCCTATAAACACCAATACTCAGTAACACAGAGTCTCACTGTCCTATAAACCCCAATACTCAGTAACACAGAGTCTCACTGTCCTGTAAACACCAATTCTCAGTAACACAGAGTCTCACTGTCCTGTAAACACCAATACTCAGTAACACAGAGTCTCACTGTCCGATAAACACCAATACTCATTAACACAGAGTCTCACTGTCCTGTAAACACCAATACTCAGTAACACAGAGTCTCACTGTCCTGTAAACACCAATACCCAGGAACACAGAGTCTCACTGTCCTGGAAACACCAATACTCAGTAACACAGAGTCTCACTGTCCTGTAAACACCAATACTCATTAACACAGAGTCTCACTGTCCTGTAAACACCAATACTCAGTAACACAGAGTCTCACTGTCCTGTAAACACCAATACCCAGGAACACAGAGTCTCACTGTCCTGGAAACACCAATACTCAGTAACACAGAGTCTCACTGTCCTGTAAACACCAATACCCAGTAACACAGAGTCTCACTGTCCTGTAAACACCAATACTCAATAACACAGAGTCTCACTGTCCTGTAAACCCCAATACTCAGTAACAGAGTCTCACTGTCCTGGAAACACCAAGACTCAGTAACACAGAGTCTCACTGTCCGATAAACACCAATACCCAGTAACACAGAGTCTCACTGTCCTATAAACAACAATACTCAGTGACACAGAGTCTCACTGTCCTATAAACACCAATACTCAATAACACAGAGTCTCACTGTCCTATAAACACCAATACTCAATAACACAGAGTCTCACTGTCCTATAAACACCAATACTCAGTAACACAGAGTCTCACTGTCCTATAAACACCAATACTCAATAACACAGAGTCTCACTGTCCTAAAAACACCAATACTCAGTAACACAGAGTCTCACTGTCCTATAAATCCCAATACTCAGTAACACAGAGTCTCACTGTCCTATAAACACCAATACTCAGTAACACAGAGTCTCACTGTCCTATAAACACCAATACTCAATAACACAGAGTCTCACTGTCCTATAAACACCAATACTCAGTAACAGAGTCTCACTGTCCTATAAACACCAATACTCAGTAACACAGAGTCTCACTGTCCTATAAACACCAATACTCAGTAACACAGAGTCTCACTGTCCTATAAATCCCAATACTCAGTAACACAGAGTCTCACTGTCCTATAAACACCAATACTCAGTAACTCAGAGTCTCACTGTCCTATAAACACCAATACTCAATAACACAGAGTCTCACTGTCCTATAAACACCAATACTCAATAACACAGAGTCCAACTGTCCTATAAACACCAATACTCAGTAACACAGAGTCTCACTGTCCTATAAACACCAATACTCAATAACACAGAGTCTCACTGTCCTATAAACACCAATACTCAGTAACACAGAGTCTCACTGTCCGATAAACACCAATACTCAGTAACACAGAGTCACACTGTCCTATAAACACCAATACTCAATAACACAGAGTCTCACTGTCCTATAAACACCAATACTCAATAACACAGAGTCTCACTGTCCTATAAACACCAATACTCAGTAACACAGAGTCTCACTGTCCTATAAACACCAATACTCAATAACACAGAGTCTCACTGTCCTATAAACCCCAATACTCAGTAACACAGAGTCTCACTGTCCTATAAACACCAATACTCAGTAACACAGAGTCACACTGTCCTATAAACACCAATACTCAGTAACACAGAGTCTCACTGTCCTGTAAACCCCAATACTCAGTAACACAGAGTCTCACTGTCCTATAAACACCAATACTCAGTAACACAGAGTCTCACTGTCCTATAAACACCAATACTCAGTAACACAGAGTCTCACTGTCCTGTAAACACCAATACTCAGTAACACAGAGTCTCAGTGTCCTGTAAACCCCAATACTCAGTAACACAGAGTCTCACTGTCCTGTAAACACCAATACTCAGTAACACAGAGTCTCACTGTCCGATAAACACCAATACTCATTAACACAGAGTCTCACTGTCCTGTAAATCCCAATACTCAGTAACACAGAGTCTCACTGTCCAGTAAACCCCAATACTCAGTAACACAGAGTCTCACTGTCCTATAAACACCAATACTCAGTAACACAGAGTCTCACTGTCCTATAAACACCAATACTCAATAACACAGAGTCTCACTGTCCTATAAACACCAATACTCAGTAACACAGAGTCTCACTGTCCTATAAACACCAATACTCACTAACACAGAGTCTCACTGTCCTATAAACACCAATACTCAGTAACACAGAGTCTCACTGTCCTATAAACACCAATACTCAGTAACACAGAGTCTCACTGTCCTCTAAACACCAATACTCAGTAACACAGAGTCTCACTGTCCTATAAACCCCTATACTCAGTAACACAGAGTCTCACTGTCCTATAAACACCAATACTCAGTAACACAGAGTCTCACTGTCCTATAAACACCAATACTCAGTAACACAGAGTCTCACTGTCCTGTAAACACCAATACTCAGTAACACAGAGTCTCACTGTCCTATAAACCCCAATACTCAGTAACACAGAGTCTCACTGTCCTGTAAACACCAATTCTCAGTAACACAGAGTCTCACTGTCCTGTAAACACCAATACTCAGTAACACAGAGTCTCACTGTCCGATAAACACCAATACTCAGTAACACAGAGTCTCACTGTCCGATAAACACCAATACTCAGTAACACAGAGTCTCACTGTCCGATAAACACCAATACTCAGTAACACAGAGTCTCACTGTCCGATAAACACCAATACTCAGTAACACAGAGTCTCACTGTCCTGTAAACACCAATACTCAGTAACACAGAGTCTCACTGTCCTGGAAACACCAATACTCAGTAACACAGAGTCTCACTGTCCTGGAAACACCAATACTCAGTAACACAGAGTCTCACTGTCCTGTAAACACCAATACTCAGTAACACAGAGTCTCACTGTCCGATAAACACCAATACCCAGTAACACAGAGTCTCACTGTCCTGTAAACACCAATACTCAATAACACAGAGTCTCACTGTCCTGTAAACCCCAATACTCAGTAACAGAGTCTCACTGTCCTGGAAACACCAAGACTCAGTAACACAGAGTCTCACTGTCCTAAAAACACCAATACTCAGTAACACAGAGTCTCACTGTCCTATAAATCCCAATACTCAGTAACACAGAGTCTCACTGTCCTATAAACCCCAATACTCAGTCACACAGAGTCTCACTGTCCTATAAATCATAATACTCAGTAACACAGAGTCTCACTGTCCTATAAACCCCAATACTCAATAACACAGAGTCTCACTGTCCTATAAACACCAATACTCAGTAACAGAGTCTCACTGTCCTATAAACACCAATACTCAATAACACAGAGTCTCACTGTCCTATAAACACCAATACTCAGTAACACAGAGTCTCACTGTCCTATAAACACCAATACTCAGTAACACAGAGTCTCACTGTCCTATAAACACCAATACTCAATAACACAGAGTCTCACTGTCCTATAAACACCAATACTCAGTAACACAGAGTCTCACTGTCCTATAAACACCAATACTCAATAACACAGAGTCTCACTGTCCTATAAACACCAATACTCAATAACACAGAGTCTCACTGTCCTATAAATCCCAATACTCAGTAACACAGAGTCTCACTGTCCTGTAAACCCCAATACTCAGTAACAGAGTCTCACTGTCCTGGAAACACCAAGACTCAGTAACACAGAGTCTCACTGTCCGATAAACACCAATACCCAGTAACACAGAGTCTCACTGTCCTATAAATCCCAATACTCAGTAACACAGAGTCTCACTGTCCTGTAAACCCCAATACTCAGTAACAGAGTCTCACTGTCCTGGAAACACCAAGACTCAGTAACACAGAGTCTCACTGTCCGATAAACACCAATACCCAGTAACACAGAGTCTCACTGTCCTATAAACACCAATACTCAATAACACAGAGTCTCACTGTCCTATAAACACCAATACTCAGTAACACAGAGTCTCACTGTCCTATAAACACCAATACTCAATAACACAGAGTCTCACTGTCCTAAAAACACCAATACTCAGTAACACAGAGTCTCACTGTCCTATAAATCCCAATACTCAGTAACACAGAGTCTCACTGTCCTATAAACACCAATACTCAGTAACACAGAGTCTCACTGTCCTATAAACACCAATACTCAATAACACAGAGTCTCACTGTCCTATAAACACCAATACTCAGTAACACAGAGTCTCACTGTCCTATAAACACCAATACTCAGTAACACAGAGTCTCACTGTCCTATAAACACCAATACTCAGTAACACAGAGTCTCACTGTCCTATAAATCCCAATACTCAGTAACACAGAGTCTCACTGTCCTATAAACACCAATACTCAGTAACACAGAGTCTCACTGTCCTATAAACACCAATACTCAATAACACAGAGTCTCACTGTCCTATAAACACCAATACTCAATAACACAGAGTCTCACTGTCCTATAAACACCAATACTCAGTAACACAGAGTCTCACTGTCCTATAAACACCAATACTCAATAACACAGAGTCTCACTGTCCTATAAACACCAATACTCAGTAACACAGAGTCTCACTGTCCTATAAACACCAATACTCAATAACACAGAGTCTCACTGTCCTATAAACACCAATACTCAGTAACACAGAGTCTCACTGTCCTATAAACACCAATACTCAATAACACAGAGTCTCACTGTCCTATAAACACCAATACTCAGTAACAGAGTCTCACTGTCCTATAAACACCAATACTCAGTAACACAGAGTCTCACTGTCCTATAAACACCAATACTCAGTAACACAGAGTCTCACTGTCCTATAAACACCAATACTCAATAACACAGAGTCTCACTGTCCTATAAACACCAATACTCAGTAACACAGAGTCTCACTGTCCTATAAACACCAATACTCAATAACACAGAGTCTCACTGTCCTATAAACACCAATACTCAGTAACACAGAGTCTCACTGTCCTATAAACACCAATACTCAATAACACAGAGTCTCACTGTCCTATAAACACCAATACTCAGTAACACAGAGTCTCACTGTCCTATAAACACCAATACTCAATAACACAGAGTCTCACTGTCCTATAAACACCAATACTCAGTAAAACAGAGTCTCACTGTCCTATAAACACCAATACTCAGTAACACAGAGTCTCACTGTCCTATAAACACCAATACTCAATAACACAGAGTCTCACTGTCCTATAAACACCAATACTCAATAACACAGAGTCTCACTGTCCTATAAACACCAATACTCAGTAACACAGAGTCTCACTGTCCTATAAACACCAATACTCAATAACACAGAGTCTCACTGTCCTATAAACACCAATACTCAATAACACAGAGTCTCACTGTCCTATAAACACCAATACTCAGTAACACAGAGTCTCACTGTCCTATAAACACCAATACTCAGTAACACAGAGTCTCACTGTCCTATAAACACCAATACTCAATAACACAGAGTCTCACTGTCCTATAAACACCAATACTCAGTAACACAGAGTCTCACTGTCCTATAAACACCAATACTCAATAACACAGAGTCTCACTGTCCTATAAACACCAATACTCAGTAACACAGAGTCTCACTGTCCTATAAATCCCAATACTAAGTAACACAGAGTCTCACTGTCCTATAAACACCAATATTCAGTGACACAGAGTCTCACTGTCCTAAAAACACCAATACTCAGTAACACAGAGTCTCACTGTCCTATAAATCCCAATACTCAGTAACACAGAGTCTCACTGTCCTATAAACACCAATACTCAGTAACACAGAGTCTCACTGTCCTATAAACACCAATACTCAATAACACAGAGTCTCACTGTCCTATAAACACCAATACTCAGTAACACAGAGGCTCACTGTCCTATAAACACCAATACTCAGTAACTCAGAGTCTCACTGTCCTATAAATCCCAATACTCAGTAACACAGAGTCTCACTGTCCTATAAACACCAATACTCAGTAACACAGAGTCTCACTGTCCTATAAATCCCAATACTAAGTAACACAGAGTCTCACTGTCCTATAAACACCAATATTCAGTGACACAGAGTCTCACTGTCCTAAAAACACCAATACTCAGTAACACAGAGTCTCACTGTCCTATAAATCCCAATACTAAGTAACACAGAGTCTCACTGTCCTATAAACACCAATATTCAGTAACACAGAGGCTCACTGTCCTATAAACACCAATACTCAGTAACTCAGAGTCTCACTGTCCTATAAATCCCAATACTCAGTAACACAGAGTCTCACTGTCCTATAAACACCAATACTCAGTAACACAGAGTCTCACTGTCCTATAAACACCAATACTCAATAACACAGAGTCTCACTGTCCTATAAACACCAATACTCAATAACAGAGTCTCACTGTCCTATAAACACCAATACTCAATAACACAGAGTCTCACTGTCCTATAAACACCAATACTCAGTAACACAGAGTCTCACTGTCCTATAAACACCAATACTCAATAACAGAGAGTCTCACTGTCCTATAAACACCAATACTCAGTAACACAGAGTCTCACTGTCCTATAAACACCAATACTCAATAACACAGAGTCTCACTGTCCTATAAACACCAATACTCAGTAAAACAGAGTCTCACTGTCCTATAAACACCAATACTCAGTAACACAGAGTCTCACTGTCCTATAAACACCAATACTCAATAACACAGAGTCTCACTGTCCTATAAACACCAATACTCAGTAACACAGAGTCTCACTGTCCTATAAACACCAATACTCAGTAACACAGAGTCTCACTGTCCTATAAACAACAATACTCAATAACACAGAGTCTCACTGTCCTATAAACACCAATACTCAGTAACACAGAGTCTCACTGTCCTATAAACACCAATACTCAATAACACAGAGTCTCACTGTCCTATAAACACCAATACTCAGTAACACAGAGTCTCACTGTCCTATAAATCCCAATACTCAGTAACACAGAGTCTCACTGTCCTATAAACACCAATACTCAGTGACACAGAGTCTCACTGTCCTAAAAACACCAATACTCAGTAACACAGAGTCTCACTGTCCTATAAATCCCAATACTCAGCAACACAGAGTCTCACTGTCCTATAAACACCAATACTCAGTAACACAGAGTCTCACTGTCCTATAAACACCAATACTCAATAACACAGAGTCTCACTGTCCTATAAACACCAATACTCAGTAACACAGAGTCTCACTGTCCTATAAACACCAATACTCAGTAACACAGAGTCTCACTGTCCTATAAATCCCAATACTCAGTAACACAGAGTCTCACTGTCCTATAAACACCAATACTCAATAACACAGAGTCTCACTGTCCTTTCAACACCAATACTCAGTAACACAGAGGCTCACTGTCCTATAAACACCAATACTCAGTAACTCAGAGTCTCACTGTCCTATAAATCCCAATACTCAGTAACACAGAGTCTCACTGTCCTATAAACACCAATACTCAGTAACACAGAGTCTCACTGTCCTATAAACACCAATACTCAATAACACAGAGTCTCACTGTCCTATAAACACCAATACTCAATAACACAGAGTCTCACTGTCCTATAAACACCAATACTCAGTAACACAGAGTCTCACTGTCCTATAAACACCAATACTCAATAACACAGAGTCTCACTGTCCTATAAACACCAATACTCAGTAACACAGAGTCTCACTGTCCTATAAACACCAATACTCAATAACACAGAGTCTCACTGTCCTATAAACACCAATACTCAGTAACACAGAGTCTCACTGTCCTATAAACACCAATACTCAATAACACAGAGTCTCACTGTCCTATAAACACCAATACTCAGTAACACAGAGTCTCACTGTCCTATAAACACCAATACTCAATAACACAGAGTCTCACTGTCCGATAAACACCAATACTCAGTAACACAGAGTCTCACTGTCCTATAAACACCAATACTCAGTAACACAGAGTCTCACTGTCCTATAAACACCAATACTCAATAACACAGAGTCTCACTGTCCTATAAACACCAATACTCAGTAACACAGAGTCTCACTGTCCTATAAACACCAATACTCAGTAACACAGAGTCTCACTGTCCTATAAACACCAATACTCAATAACACAGAGTCTCACTGTCCTATAAACACCAATACTCAGTAACACAGAGTCTCACTGTCCTATAAACACCAATACTCAATAACACAGAGTCTCACTGTCCTATAAACACCAATACTCAGTAACACAGAGTCTCACTGTCCTATAAATCCCAATACTCAGTAACACAGAGTCTCACTGTCCTATAAACACCAATACTCAGTGACACAGAGTCTCACTGTCTATAAACACCAATACTCAGTAACACAGAGTCTCACTGTCCTATAAATCCCAATACTCAGTAACACAGAGTCTCACTGTCCTATAAACACCAATACTCAGTAACACAGAGTCTCACTGTCCTATAAACACCAATACTCAGTAACACAGAGTCTCACTGTCCTATAAACACCAATACTCAATAACACAGAGTCTCACTGTCCTAAAAACACCAATACTCAGTAACACAGAGTCTCACTGTCCTATAAATCCCAATACTCAGTAACACAGAGTCTCACTGTCCTATAAACCCCAATACTCAGTCACACAGAGTCTCACTGTCCTATAAATCATAATACTCAGTAACACAGAGTCTCACTGTCCTATAAGCCCCAATACTCAATAACACAGAGTCTCACTGTCCTATAAACACCAATACTCAGTAACAGAGTCTCACTGTCCTATAAACACCAATACTCAATAACACAGAGTCTCACTGTCCTATAAACACCAATACTCAGTAACACAGAGTCTCACTGTCCTATAAACACCAATACTCAATAACAGAGAGTCTCACTGTCCTATAAACACCAATACTCAATAACACAGAGTCTCACTGTCCTATAAACACCAATACTCAGTAACACAGAGGCTCACTGTCCTATAAACACCAATACTCAGTAACTCAGAGTCTCACTGTCCTATAAATCCCAATACTCAGTAACACAGAGTCTCACTGTCCTATAAACACCAATACTCAGTAACACAGAGTCTCACTGTCCTATAAACACCAATACTCAATAACACAGAGTCTCACTGTCCTATAAACACCAATACTCAATAACACAGAGTCTCACTGTCCTATAAACACCAATACTCAGTAACACAGAGTCTCACTGTCCTATAAACACCAATACTCAATAACACAGAGTCTCACTGTCCTATAAACACCAATACTCAGTAACACAGAGTCTCACTGTCCTATAAACACCAATACTCAATAACACAGAGTCTCACTGTCCTATAAACACCAATACTCAGTAACACAGAGTCTCACTGTCCTATAAACACCAATACTCAATAACACAGAGTCTCACTGTCCTATAAACACCAATACTCAGTAACACAGAGTCTCACTGTCCTATAAACACCAATACTCAATAACACAGAGTCTCACTGTCCGATAAACACCAATACTCAGTAACACAGAGTCTCACTGTCCTATAAACACCAATACTCAGTAACACAGAGTCTCACTGTCCTATAAACACCAATACTCAATAACACAGAGTCTCACTGTCCTATAAACACCAATACTCAGTAACACAGAGTCTCACTGTCCTATAAACACCAATACTCAGTAACACAGAGTCTCACTGTCCTATAAACACCAATACTCAATAACACAGAGTCTCACTGTCCTATAAACACCAATACTCAGTAACACAGAGTCTCACTGTCCTATAAACACCAATACTCAATAACACAGAGTCTCACTGTCCTATAAACACCAATACTCAGTAACACAGAGTCTCACTGTCCTATAAATCCCAATACTCAGTAACACAGAGTCTCACTGTCCTATAAACACCAATACTCAGTGACACAGAGTCTCACTGTCTATAAACACCAATACTCAGTAACACAGAGTCTCACTGTCCTATAAATCCCAATACTCAGTAACACAGAGTCTCACTGTCCTATAAACACCAATACTCAGTAACACAGAGTCTCACTGTCCTATAAACACCAATACTCAGTAACACAGAGTCTCACTGTCCTATAAACACCAATACTCAATAACACAGAGTCTCACTGTCCTAAAAACACCAATACTCAGTAACACAGAGTCTCACTGTCCTATAAATCCCAATACTCAGTAACACAGAGTCTCACTGTCCTATAAACCCCAATACTCAGTCACACAGAGTCTCACTGTCCTATAAATCATAATACTCAGTAACACAGAGTCTCACTGTCCTATAAACCCCAATACTCAATAACACAGAGTCTCACTGTCCTATAAACACCAATACTCAGTAACAGAGTCTCACTGTCCTATAAACACCAATACTCAATAACACAGAGTCTCACTGTCCTATAAACACCAATACTCAGTAACACAGAGTCTCACTGTCCTATAAACACCAATACTCAATAACAGAGAGTCTCACTGTCCTATAAACACCAATACTCAGTAACACAGAGTCTCACTGTCCTATAAACACCAATACTCAATAACACAGAGTCTCACTGTCCTATAAACACCAATACTCAGTAAAACAGAGTCTCACTGTCCTATAAACACCAATACTCAGTAACACAGAGTCTCACTGTCCTATAAACACCAATACTCAATAACACAGAGTCTCACTGTCCTATAAACACCAATACTCAGTAACACAGAGTCTCACTGTCCTATAAACACCAATACTCAGTAACACAGAGTCTCACTGTCCTATAAACAACAATACTCAATAACACAGAGTCTCACTGTCCTATAAACACCAATACTCAGTAACACAGAGTCTCACTGTCCTATAAACACCAATACTCAATAACACAGAGTCTCACTGTCCTATAAACACCAATACTCAGTAACACAGAGTCTCACTGTCCTATAAATCCCAATACTCAGTAACACAGAGTCTCACTGTCCTATAAACACCAATACTCAGTGACACAGAGTCTCACTGTCCTAAAAACACCAATACTCAGTAACACAGAGTCTCACTGTCCTATAAATCCCAATACTCAGCAACACAGAGTCTCACTGTCCTATAAACACCAATACTCAGTAACACAGAGTCTCACTGTCCTATAAATCCCAATACTCAGTAACACAGAGTCTCACTGTCCTATAAACACCAATACTCAGTAACACAGAGTCTCACTGTCCTATAAACACCAATACTCAATAACACAGAGTCTCACTGTCCTATAAACACCAATACTCAATAACACAGTGTCTCACTGTCCTATAAACACCAATACTCAGTAACACAGAGTCTCACTGTCCTATAAACACCAATACTCAATAACACAGAGTCTCACTGTCCTATAAACACCAATACTCAGTAACACAGAGTCTCACTGTCCTATAAACACCAATACTCAGTAACACAGAGTCTCACTGTCCTATAAATCCCAATACTCAGTAACACAGAGTCTCACTGTCCTATAAACACCAATACTCAATAACACAGAGTCTCACTGTCCTATAAACACCAATACTCAGTAACACAGAGGCTCACTGTCCTATAAACACCAATACTCAATAACACAGAGTCTCACTGTCCTATAAACACCAATACTCAGTAACACAGAGTCTCACTGTCCTATAAACACCAATACTCAATAACACAGAGTCTCACTGTCCTATAAACACCAATACTCAGTAACACAGAGTCTCACTGTCCTATAAACACCAATACTCAATAACACAGAGTCTCACTGTCCTATAAACACCAATACTCAGTAACACAGAGTCTCACTGTCCTATAAATCCCAATACTCAGTAACACAGAGTCTCACTGTCCTATAAACACCAATACTCAGTGACACAGAGTCTCACTGTCCTAAAAACACCAATACTCAGTAACACAGAGTCTCACTGTCCTATAAATCCCAATACTCAGCAACACAGAGTCTCACTGTCCTATAAACACCAATACTCAGTAACACAGAGTCTCACTGTCCTATAAATCCCAATACTCAGTAACACAGAGTCTCACTGTCCTATAAACACCAATACTCAGTAACACAGAGTCTCACTGTCCTATAAACACCAATACTCAATAACACAGAGTCTCACTGTCCTATAAACACCAATACTCAATAACACAGTGTCTCACTGTCCTATAAACACCAATACTCAGTAACACAGAGTCTCACTGTCCTATAAACACCAATACTCAATAACACAGAGTCTCACTGTCCTATAAACACCAATACTCAGTAACACAGAGTCTCACTGTCCTATAAACACCAATACTCAGTAACACAGAGTCTCACTGTCCTATAAATCCCAATACTCAGTAACACAGAGTCTCACTGTCCTATAAACACCAATACTCAATAACACAGAGTCTCACTGTCCTATAAACACCAATACTCAGTAACACAGAGGCTCACTGTCCTATAAACACCAATACTCAATAACACAGAGTCTCACTGTCCTATAAACACCAATACTCAGTAACACAGAGTCTCACTGTCCTATAAACACCAATACTCAATAACACAGAGTCTCACTGTCCTATAAACACCAATACTCAGTAACACAGAGTCTCACTGTCCTATAAACACCAATACTCAATAACACAGAGTCTCACTGTCCTATAAACACCAATACTCAGTAACACAGAGTCTCACTGTCCTATAAACACCAATACTCAATAACACAGAGTCTCACTGTCCGATAAACACCAATACTCAGTAACACAGAGTCTCACTGTCCTATAAACACCAATACTCAGTAACACAGAGTCTCACTGTCCTATAAACACCAATACTCAATAACACAGAGTCTCACTGTCCTATAAACACCAATACTCAGTAACACAGAGTCTCACTGTCCTATAAACACCAATACTCAGTAACACAGAGTCTCACTGTCCTATAAACACCAATACTCAATAACACAGAGTCTCACTGTCCTATAAACACCAATACTCAGTAACACAGAGTCTCACTGTCCTATAAACACCAATACTCAATAACACAGAGTCTCACTGTCCTATAAACACCAATACTCAGTAACACAGAGTCTCACTGTCCTATAAATCCCAATACTCAGTAACACAGAGTCTCACTGTCCTATAAACACCAATACTCAGTGACACAGAGTCTCACTGTCTATAAACACCAATACTCAGTAACACAGAGTCTCACTGTCCTATAAATCCCAATACTCAGTAACACAGAGTCTCACTGTCCTATAAACACCAATACTCAGTAACACAGAGTCTCACTGTCCTATAAACACCAATACTCAGTAACACAGAGTCTCACTGTCCTATAAACACCAATACTCAATAACACAGAGTCTCACTGTCCTAAAAACACCAATACTCAGTAACACAGAGTCTCACTGTCCTATAAATCCCAATACACAGTAACACAGAGTCTCACTGTCCTATAAACCCCAATACTCAGTCACACAGAGTCTCACTGTCCTATAAATCATAATACTCAGTAACACAGAGTCTCACTGTCCTATAAACCCCAATACTCAATAACACAGAGTCTCACTGTCCTATAAACACCAATACTCAGTAACAGAGTCTCACTGTCCTATAAACACCAATACTCAGTAACACAGAGTCTCACTGTCCTATAAACACCAATACTCAATAACAGAGAGTCTCACTGTCCTATAAACACCAATACTCAATAACACAGAGTCTCACTGTCCTATAAACACCAATACTCAGTAACACAGAGGCTCACTGTCCTATAAACACCAATACTCAATAACACAGAGTCTCACTGTCCTATAAACACCAATACTCAGTAACACAGAGTCTCACTGTCCTATAAACACCAATACTCAATAACACAGAGTCTCACTGTCCTATAAACACCAATACTCAGTAACACAGAGTCTCACTGTCCTATAAACACCAATACTCAATAACACAGAGTCTCACTGTCCGATAAACACCAATACTCAGTAACACAGAGTCTCACTGTCCTATAAACACCAATACTCAGTAACACAGAGTCTCACTGTCCTATAAACACCAATACTCAATAACACAGAGTCTCACTGTCCTATAAACACCAATACTCAGTAACACAGAGTCTCACTGTCCTATAAACACCAATACTCAGTAACACAGAGTCTCACTGTCCTATAAACACCAATACTCAATAACACAGAGTCTCACTGTCCTATAAACACCAATACTCAGTAACACAGAGTCTCACTGTCCTATAAACACCAATACTCAATAACACAGAGTCTCACTGTCCTATAAACACCAATACTCAGTAACACAGAGTCTCACTGTCCTATAAATCCCAATACTCAGTAACACAGAGTCTCACTGTCCTATAAACACCAATACTCAGTGACACAGAGTCTCACTGTCTATAAACACCAATACTCAGTAACACAGAGTCTCACTGTCCTATAAATCCCAATACTCAGTAACACAGAGTCTCACTGTCCTATAAACACCAATACTCAGTAACACAGAGTCTCACTGTCCTATAAACACCAATACTCAGTAACACAGAGTCTCACTGTCCTATAAACACCAATACTCAATAACACAGAGTCTCACTGTCCTAAAAACACCAATACTCAGTAACACAGAGTCTCACTGTCCTATAAATCCCAATACTCAGTAACACAGAGTCTCACTGTCCTATAAACCCCAATACTCAGTCACACAGAGTCTCACTGTCCTATAAATCATAATACTCAGTAACACAGAGTCTCACTGTCCTATAAACCCCAATACTCAATAACACAGAGTCTCACTGTCCTATAAACACCAATACTCAGTAACAGAGTCTCACTGTCCTATAAACACCAATACTCAATAACACAGAGTCTCACTGTCCTATAAACACCAATACTCAGTAACACAGAGTCTCACTGTCCTATAAACACCAATACTCAATAACAGAGAGTCTCACTGTCCTATAAACACCAATACTCAGTAACACAGAGTCTCACTGTCCTATAAACACCAATACTCAATAACACAGAGTCTCACTGTCCTATAAACACCAATACTCAGTAAAACAGAGTCTCACTGTCCTATAAACACCAATACTCAGTAACACAGAGTCTCACTGTCCTATAAACACCAATACTCAATAACACAGAGTCTCACTGTCCTATAAACACCAATACTCAGTAACACAGAGTCTCACTGTCCTATAAACACCAATACTCAGTAACACAGAGTCTCACTGTCCTATAAACAACAATACTCAATAACACAGAGTCTCACTGTCCTATAAACACCAATACTCAGTAACACAGAGTCTCACTGTCCTATAAACACCAATACTCAATAACACAGAGTCTCACTGTCCTATAAACACCAATACTCAGTAACACAGAGTCTCACTGTCCTATAAATCCCAATACTCAGTAACACAGAGTCTCACTGTCCTATAAACACCAATACTCAGTGACACAGAGTCTCACTGTCCTAAAAACACCAATACTCAGTAACACAGAGTCTCACTGTCCTATAAATCCCAATACTCAGCAACACAGAGTCTCACTGTCCTATAAACACCAATACTCAGTAACACAGAGTCTCACTGTCCTATAAACACCAATACTCAATAACACAGAGTCTCACTGTCCTATAAACACCAATACTCAGTAACACAGAGTCTCACTGTCCTATAAACACCAATACTCAGTAACACAGAGTCTCACTGTCCTATAAATCCCAATACTCAGTAACACAGAGTCTCACTGTCCTATAAACACCAATACTCAGTAACACAGAGTCTCACTGTCCTATAAACACCAATACTCAATAACACAGAGTCTCACTGTCCTATAAACACCAATACTCAATAACACAGTGTCTCACTGTCCTATAAATCCCAATACTCAGTAACACAGAGTCTCACTGTCCTATAAACACCAATACTCAGTAACACAGAGTCTCACTGTCCTATAAACACCAATACTCAGTAACACAGAGTCTCACTGTCCTATAAACACCAATACTCAGTAACACAGAGTCTCACTGTCCTATAAACACCAATACTCAATAACACAGAGTCTCACTGTCCTAAAAACACCAATACTCAGTAACACAGAGTCTCACTGTCCTAAAAACACCAATACTCAGTAACACAGAGTCTCACTGTCCTATAAACCCCAATACTCAGTCACACAGAGTCTCACTGTCCTATAAATTATAATACTCAGTAACACAGAGTCTCACTGTCCTATAAACACCAATACTCAGTGACACAGAGTCTCACTGTCCTATAAACACCAATACTCAGTAACACAGAGTCTCACTGTCCTATAAATCCCAATACTCAGTAACACAGAGTCTCACTGTCCTATAAACACCAATACTCAGTAACACAGAGTCTCACTGTCCTATAAACACCAATACTCAGTAACACAGAGTCTCACTGTCCTATAAATCCCAATACTCAGTAACACAGAGTCTCACTATCCGATAAACACCAATACTCAATAACACAGAGTCTCACTGTCCTATAAACACCAATACTCAGTAACAGAGTCTCACTGTCCTATAAACACCAATACTCAGTAACACAGAGTCTCACTGTCCTATAAACACCAATACTCAGTAACACAGAGTCTCACTGTCCTATAAACACCAATACTCAATAACACAGAGTCTCACTGTCCTATAAACACCAATACTCAGTAACACAGAGTCTCACTGTCCTATAAACACCAATACTCAATAACACAGAGTCTCACTGTCCTATAAACACCAATACTCAGTAACACAGAGTCTCACTGTCCTATAAACACCAATACTCAATAACACAGAGTCTCACTGTCCTATAAACACCAATACTCAGTAACACAGAGTCTCACTGTCCTATAAACACCAATACTCAATAACACAGAGTCTCACTGTCCTATAAACACCAATACTCAGTAAAACAGAGTCTCACTGTCCTATAAACACCAATACTCAATAACACAGAGTCTCACTGTCCTATAAACACCAATACTCAGTAACACAGAGTCTCACTGTCCTATAAACACCTATACTCAGTAACACAGAGTCTCACTGTCCTATAAACACCAATACTCAATAACACAGAGTCTCACTGTCCTATAAACACCAATACTCAGTAACACAGAGTCTCACTGTCCTATAAACACCAATACTCAGTAACACAGAGTCTCACTGTCCTATAAACACCAATACTCAATAACACAGAGTCTCACTGTCCTATAAACACCAATACTCAGTAACACAGAGTCTCACTGTCCTATAAACACCAATACTCAATAACACAGAGTCTCACTGTCCTATAAACACCAATACTCAGTAACACAGAGTCTCACTGTCCTATAAATCCCAATACTCAGTAACACAGAGTCTCACTGTCCTATAAACACCAATACTCAGTGACACAGAGTCTCACTGTCCTATAAACACCAATACTCAATAACACAGAGTCTCACTGTCCTATAAACACCAATACTCAGTAACACAGAGTCTCACTGTCCTATAAACACCAATACTCAGTAACACAGAGTCTCACTGTCCTATAAACACCAATACTCAATAACACAGAGTCTCACTGTCCTATAAACACCAATACTCAGTAACACAGAGTCTCACTGTCCTATAAACACCAATACTCAATAACACAGAGTCTCACTGTCCTATAAACACCAATACTCAGTAACACAGAGTCTCACTGTCCTATAAATCCCAATACTAAGTAACACAGAGTCTCACTGTCCTATAAACACCAATACTCAGTGACACAGAGTCTCACTGTCCTAAAAACACCAATACTCAGTAACACAGAGTCTCACTGTCCTATAAATCCCAATACTCAGTAACACAGAGTCTCACTGTCCTATAAACACCAATACTCAGTAACACAGAGTCTCACTGTCCTATAAACACCAATACTCAATAACACAGAGTCTCACTGTCCTATAAACACCAATACTCAGTAACACAGAGGCTCACTGTCCTATAAACACCAATACTCAGTAACTCAGAGTCTCACTGTCCTATAAATCCCAATACTCAGTAACACAGAGTCTCACTGTCCTATAAACACCAATACTCAGTAACACAGAGTCTCACTGTCCTATAAACACCAATACTCAATAACACAGAGTCTCACTGTCCTATAAACACCAATACTCAATAACACAGAGTCTCACTGTCCTATAAACACCAATACTCAGTAACACAGAGTCTCACTGTCCTATAAACACCAATACTCAATAACACAGAGTCTCACTGTCCGATAAACACCAATACTCAGTAACACAGAGTCTCACTGTCCTATAAACACCAATACTCAGTAACACAGAGTCTCACTGTCCTATAAACACCAATACTCAATAACACAGAGTCTCACTGTCCTATAAACACCAATACTCAGTAACACAGAGTCTCACTGTCCTATAAACACCAATACTCAGTAACACAGAGTCTCACTGTCCTATAAACACCAATACTCAATAACACAGAGTCTCACTGTCCTATAAACACCAATACTCAGTAACACAGAGTCTCACTGTCCTATAAACACCAATACTCAATAACACAGAGTCTCACTGTCCTATAAACACCAATACTCAGTAACACAGAGTCTCACTGTCCTATAAATCCCAATACTCAGTAACACAGAGTCTCACTGTCCTATAAACACCAATACTCAGTGACACAGAGTCTCACTGTCTATAAACACCAATACTCAGTAACACAGAGTCTCACTGTCCTATAAATCCCAATACTCAGTAACACAGAGTCTCACTGTCCTATAAACACCAATACTCAGTAACACAGAGTCTCACTGTCCTATAAACACCAATACTCAGTAACACAGAGTCTCACTGTCCTATAAACACCAATACTCAATAACACAGAGTCTCACTGTCCTAAAAACACCAATACTCAGTAACACAGAGTCTCACTGTCCTATAAATCCCAATACTCAGTAACACAGAGTCTCACTGTCCTATAAACCCCAATACTCAGTCACACAGAGTCTCACTGTCCTATAAATCATAATACTCAGTAACACAGAGTCTCACTGTCCTATAAACCCCAATACTCAATAACACAGAGTCTCACTGTCCTATAAACACCAATACTCAGTAACAGAGTCTCACTGTCCTATAAACACCAATACTCAATAACACAGAGTCTCACTGTCCTATAAACACCAATACTCAGTAACACAGAGTCTCACTGTCCTATAAACACCAATACTCAATAACAGAGAGTCTCACTGTCCTATAAACACCAATACTCAATAACACAGAGTCTCACTGTCCTATAAACACCAATACTCAGTAACACAGAGGCTCACTGTCCTATAAACACCAATACTCAGTAACTCAGAGTCTCACTGTCCTATAAATCCCAATACTCAGTAACACAGAGTCTCACTGTCCTATAAACACCAATACTCAGTAACACAGAGTCTCACTGTCCTATAAACACCAATACTCAATAACACAGAGTCTCACTGTCCTATAAACACCAATACTCAATAACACAGAGTCTCACTGTCCTATAAACACCAATACTCAGTAACACAGAGTCTCACTGTCCTATAAACACCAATACTCAATAACACAGAGTCTCACTGTCCTATAAACACCAATACTCAGTAACACAGAGTCTCACTGTCCTATAAACACCAATACTCAATAACACAGAGTCTCACTGTCCTATAAACACCAATACTCAGTAACACAGAGTCTCACTGTCCTATAAACACCAATACTCAATAACACAGAGTCTCACTGTCCTATAAACACCAATACTCAGTAACACAGAGTCTCACTGTCCTATAAACACCAATACTCAATAACACAGAGTCTCACTGTCCGATAAACACCAATACTCAGTAACACAGAGTCTCACTGTCCTATAAACACCAATACTCAGTAACACAGAGTCTCACTGTCCTATAAACACCAATACTCAATAACACAGAGTCTCACTGTCCTATAAACACCAATACTCAGTAACACAGAGTCTCACTGTCCTATAAACACCAATACTCAGTAACACAGAGTCTCACTGTCCTATAAACACCAATACTCAATAACACAGAGTCTCACTGTCCTATAAACACCAATACTCAGTAACACAGAGTCTCACTGTCCTATAAACACCAATACTCAATAACACAGAGTCTCACTGTCCTATAAACACCAATACTCAGTAACACAGAGTCTCACTGTCCTATAAATCCCAATACTCAGTAACACAGAGTCTCACTGTCCTATAAACACCAATACTCAGTGACACAGAGTCTCACTGTCTATAAACACCAATACTCAGTAACACAGAGTCTCACTGTCCTATAAATCCCAATACTCAGTAACACAGAGTCTCACTGTCCTATAAACACCAATACTCAGTAACACAGAGTCTCACTGTCCTATAAACACCAATACTCAGTAACACAGAGTCTCACTGTCCTATAAACACCAATACTCAATAACACAGAGTCTCACTGTCCTAAAAACACCAATACTCAGTAACACAGAGTCTCACTGTCCTATAAATCCCAATACTCAGTAACACAGAGTCTCACTGTCCTATAAACCCCAATACTCAGTCACACAGAGTCTCACTGTCCTATAAATCATAATACTCAGTAACACAGAGTCTCACTGTCCTATAAACCCCAATACTCAATAACACAGAGTCTCACTGTCCTATAAACACCAATACTCAGTAACAGAGTCTCACTGTCCTATAAACACCAATACTCAATAACACAGAGTCTCACTGTCCTATAAACACCAATACTCAGTAACACAGAGTCTCACTGTCCTATAAACACCAATACTCAATAACAGAGAGTCTCACTGTCCTATAAACACCAATACTCAGTAACACAGAGTCTCACTGTCCTATAAACACCAATACTCAATAACACAGAGTCTCACTGTCCTATAAACACCAATACTCAGTAAAACAGAGTCTCACTGTCCTATAAACACCAATACTCAGTAACACAGAGTCTCACTGTCCTATAAACACCAATACTCAATAACACAGAGTCTCACTGTCCTATAAACACCAATACTCAGTAACACAGAGTCTCACTGTCCTATAAACACCAATACTCAGTAACACAGAGTCTCACTGTCCTATAAACAACAATACTCAATAACACAGAGTCTCACTGTCCTATAAACACCAATACTCAGTAACACAGAGTCTCACTGTCCTATAAACACCAATACTCAATAACACAGAGTCTCACTGTCCTATAAACACCAATACTCAGTAACACAGAGTCTCACTGTCCTATAAATCCCAATACTCAGTAACACAGAGTCTCACTGTCCTATAAACACCAATACTCAGTGACACAGAGTCTCACTGTCCTAAAAACACCAATACTCAGTAACACAGAGTCTCACTGTCCTATAAATCCCAATACTCAGCAACACAGAGTCTCACTGTCCTATAAACACCAATACTCAGTAACACAGAGTCTCACTGTCCTATAAACACCAATACTCAATAACACAGAGTCTCACTGTCCTATAAACACCAATACTCAGTAACACAGAGTCTCACTGTCCTATAAACACCAATACTCAGTAACACAGAGTCTCACTGTCCTATAAATCCCAATACTCAGTAACACAGAGTCTCACTGTCCTATAAACACCAATACTCAGTAACACAGAGTCTCACTGTCCTATAAACACCAATACTCAATAACACAGAGTCTCACTGTCCTATAAACACCAATACTCAATAACACAGAGTCTCACTGTCCTATAAACACCAATACTCAGTAACACAGAGGCTCACTGTCCTATAAACACCAATACTCAATAACACAGAGTCTCACTGTCCTATAAACACCAATACTCAGTAACACAGAGTCTCACTGTCCTATAAACACCAATACTCAATAACACAGAGTCTCACTGTCCTATAAACACCAATACTCAGTAACACAGAGTCTCACTGTCCTATAAACACCAATACTCAATAACACAGAGTCTCACTGTCCTATAAACACCAATACTCAGTAACACAGAGTCTCACTGTCCTATAAACACCAATACTCAATAACACAGAGTCTCACTGTCCGATAAACACCAATACTCAGTAACACAGAGTCTCACTGTCCTATAAACACCAATACTCAGTAACACAGAGTCTCACTGTCCTATAAACACCAATACTCAATAACACAGAGTCTCACTGTCCTATAAACACCAATACTCAGTAACACAGAGTCTCACTGTCCTATAAACACCAATACTCAGTAACACAGAGTCTCACTGTCCTATAAACACCAATACTCAATAACACAGAGTCTCACTGTCCTATAAACACCAATACTCAGTAACACAGAGTCTCACTGTCCTATAAACACCAATACTCAATAACACAGAGTCTCACTGTCCTATAAACACCAATACTCAGTAACACAGAGTCTCACTGTCCTATAAATCCCAATACTCAGTAACACAGAGTCTCACTGTCCTATAAACACCAATACTCAGTGACACAGAGTCTCACTGTCTATAAACACCAATACTCAGTAACACAGAGTCTCACTGTCCTATAAATCCCAATACTCAGTAACACAGAGTCTCACTGTCCTATAAACACCAATACTCAGTAACACAGAGTCTCACTGTCCTATAAACACCAATACTCAGTAACACAGAGTCTCACTGTCCTATAAACACCAATACTCAATAACACAGAGTCTCACTGTCCTAAAAACACCAATACTCAGTAACACAGAGTCTCACTGTCCTATAAATCCCAATACTCAGTAACACAGAGTCTCACTGTCCTATAAACCCCAATACTCAGTCACACAGAGTCTCACTGTCCTATAAATCATAATACTCAGTAACACAGAGTCTCACTGTCCTATAAACCCCAATACTCAATAACACAGAGTCTCACTGTCCTATAAACACCAATACTCAGTAACAGAGTCTCACTGTCCTATAAACACCAATACTCAATAACACAGAGTCTCACTGTCCTATAAACACCAATACTCAGTAACACAGAGTCTCACTGTCCTATAAACACCAATACTCAATAACAGAGAGTCTCACTGTCCTATAAACACCAATACTCAATAACACAGAGTCTCACTGTCCTATAAACACCAATACTCAGTAACACAGAGGCTCACTGTCCTATAAACACCAATACTCAGTAACTCAGAGTCTCACTGTCCTATAAATCCCAATACTCAGTAACACAGAGTCTCACTGTCCTATAAACACCAATACTCAGTAACACAGAGTCTCACTGTCCTATAAACACCAATACTCAATAACACAGAGTCTCACTGTCCTATAAACACCAATACTCAATAACACAGAGTCTCACTGTCCTATAAACACCAATACTCAGTAACACAGAGTCTCACTGTCCTATAAACACCAATACTCAATAACACAGAGTCTCACTGTCCTATAAACACCAATACTCAGTAACACAGAGTCTCACTGTCCTATAAACACCAATACTCAATAACACAGAGTCTCACTGTCCTATAAACACCAATACTCAGTAACACAGAGTCTCACTGTCCTATAAACACCAATACTCAATAACACAGAGTCTCACTGTCCTATAAACACCAATACTCAGTAACACAGAGTCTCACTGTCCTATAAACACCAATACTCAATAACACAGAGTCTCACTGTCCGATAAACACCAATACTCAGTAACACAGAGTCTCACTGTCCTATAAACACCAATACTCAGTAACACAGAGTCTCACTGTCCTATAAACACCAATACTCAATAACACAGAGTCTCACTGTCCTATAAACACCAATACTCAGTAACACAGAGTCTCACTGTCCTATAAACACCAATACTCAGTAACACAGAGTCTCACTGTCCTATAAACACCAATACTCAATAACACAGAGTCTCACTGTCCTATAAACACCAATACTCAGTAACACAGAGTCTCACTGTCCTATAAACACCAATACTCAATAACACAGAGTCTCACTGTCCTATAAACACCAATACTCAGTAACACAGAGTCTCACTGTCCTATAAATCCCAATACTCAGTAACACAGAGTCTCACTGTCCTATAAACACCAATACTCAGTGACACAGAGTCTCACTGTCTATAAACACCAATACTCAGTAACACAGAGTCTCACTGTCCTATAAATCCCAATACTCAGTAACACAGAGTCTCACTGTCCTATAAACACCAATACTCAGTAACACAGAGTCTCACTGTCCTATAAACACCAATACTCAGTAACACAGAGTCTCACTGTCCTATAAACACCAATACTCAATAACACAGAGTCTCACTGTCCTAAAAACACCAATACTCAGTAACACAGAGTCTCACTGTCCTATAAATCCCAATACTCAGTAACACAGAGTCTCACTGTCCTATAAACCCCAATACTCAGTCACACAGAGTCTCACTGTCCTATAAATCATAATACTCAGTAACACAGAGTCTCACTGTCCTATAAACCCCAATACTCAATAACACAGAGTCTCACTGTCCTATAAACACCAATACTCAGTAACAGAGTCTCACTGTCCTATAAACACCAATACTCAATAACACAGAGTCTCACTGTCCTATAAACACCAATACTCAGTAACACAGAGTCTCACTGTCCTATAAACACCAATACTCAATAACAGAGAGTCTCACTGTCCTATAAACACCAATACTCAGTAACACAGAGTCTCACTGTCCTATAAACACCAATACTCAATAACACAGAGTCTCACTGTCCTATAAACACCAATACTCAGTAAAACAGAGTCTCACTGTCCTATAAACACCAATACTCAGTAACACAGAGTCTCACTGTCCTATAAACACCAATACTCAATAACACAGAGTCTCACTGTCCTATAAACACCAATACTCAGTAACACAGAGTCTCACTGTCCTATAAACACCAATACTCAGTAACACAGAGTCTCACTGTCCTATAAACAACAATACTCAATAACACAGAGTCTCACTGTCCTATAAACACCAATACTCAGTAACAGAGTCTCACTGTCCTATAAACACCAATACTCAATAACACAGAGTCTCACTGTCCTATAAACACCAATACTCAGTAACACAGAGTCTCACTGTCCTATAAATCCCAATACTCAGTAACACAGAGTCTCACTGTCCTATAAACACCAATACTCAGTGACACAGAGTCTCACTGTCCTAAAAACACCAATACTCAGTAACACAGAGTCTCACTGTCCTATAAATCCCAATACTCAGCAACACAGAGTCTCACTGTCCTATAAACACCAATACTCAGTAACACAGAGTCTCACTGTCCTATAAACACCAATACTCAATAACACAGAGTCTCACTGTCCTATAAACACCAATACTCAGTAACACAGAGTCTCACTGTCCTATAAACACCAATACTCAGTAACACAGAGTCTCACTGTCCTATAAATCCCAATACTCAGTAACACAGAGTCTCACTGTCCTATAAACACCAATACTCAGTAACACAGAGTCTCACTGTCCTATAAACACCAATACTCAATAACACAGAGTCTCACTGTCCTATAAACACCAATACTCAATAACACAGTGTCTCACTGTCCTATAAACACCAATACTCAGTAACACAGAGTCTCACTGTCCTATAAACACCAATACTCAATAACACAGAGTCTCACTGTCCTATAAACACCAATACTCAGTAACACAGAGTCTCACTGTCCTATAAACACCAATACTCAATAACACAGAGTCTCACTGTCCTATAAACACCAATACTCAGTAACACAGAGTCTCACTGTCCTATAAACACCAATACTCAATAACACAGAGTCTCACTGTCCTATAAACACCAATACTCAGTAACACAGAGTCTCACTGTCCTATAAACACCAATACTCAATAACACAGAGTCTCACTGTCCTATAAACACCAATACTCAGTAACACAGAGTCTCACTGTCCTATAAACACCTATACTCAGTAACACAGAGTCTCACTGTCCTATAAACACCAATACTCAATAACACAGAGTCTCACTGTCCTATAAACACCAATACTCAGTAACACAGAGTCTCACTGTCCTATAAACACCAATACTCAGTAACACAGAGTCTCACTGTCCAGAAAACCCCAATACTCAGTAACACAGAGTCTCACTGTCCTATAAACCCCAATACTCAGTAACACAGAGTCTCACTGTCCTGTAAACACCAATACTCAGTAACACAGAGTCTCACAGTCCTATAAACCCCAATACTCAGTAACACAGAGTCTCACTGTCCAATAAACACCAATACTCAGTAACACAGAGTCTCACTGTCCTATAAACACCAATACTCAGTAACACAGAGTCTCACTGTCCAATAAACCCTAATACTCAGTAACACAGAGTCTCACTGTCCTATAAACCCCAATACTCAGTAACACAGAGTCTCACTGTCCTATAAACACCAATACTCAGTAACACAGAGTCTCACTGTCCTATAAACACCAATACTCAGTAACACAGAGTCTCACTGTCCTATAAACACCAATACTCAGGAACACAGAGTCTCACTGTCCTATTAACCCCAATACTCAGTAACACAGAGTCTCACTGTCCAGAAAACCCCAATACTCAGTAACACAGAGTCTCACTGTCCTGTAAACCCCAATACTCAGTAACACAGAGTCACACTGTCCTATAAAAACCAATACTCAGTAACACAGAGTCACACTGTCCTATAAACACCAATACTCAGTAACACAGAATCTCACTGTCCTGTAAACCCCAATACTCAGTAACACAGAGTCTCACTGTCCTATAAACACCAATACTCAGTAACACAGAATCTCACTGTCCAGTAAACACCAATACTCAGTAACACAGAGTCTCACTGTCCTGCAAACACCAATACTCAGAAACAGAGTCTCACTGTCCTATTAACCCCAATACTCAGTAACACAGAGTCTCACTGTCCAGAAAACCCCAATACTCAGTAACACAGAGTCTCACTGTCCTGTAAACCCCAATACTCAGTAACACAGAGTCTCACTGTCCTATAAACCCCAATACTCAGTAACACAGAGTCTCACTGTCCTGTAAACACCAATACTCAGTAACACAGAGTCTCACTGTCCTATAAACCCCAATACTCAGTAACACAGAGTCTCACTGTCCAATAAACACCAATACTCAGTAACACAGAGTCTCACTGTCCTATAAACACCAATACTCAGTAACACAGAGTCTCACTGTCCTATAAACACCAATACTCAGTAACACAGAGTCTCACTGTCCAATAAACCCTAATACTCAGTAACACAGAGTCTCACTGTCCTATAAACCCCAATACTCAGTAGCACAGAGTCTCACTGTCCTATAAACACCAATACTCAGCAACACAGAGTCTCACTGTCCGAGAAACACCAATACTCAGTAACACAGAGTCTCACTGTCCTGTAAACACCAATACTCAGTAACACAGAGTCTCACTGTCCTATAAACACCAATACTCAGTAACACAGAGTCTCACTGTCCTGCAAACACCAATACTCAGTAACACAGTGTCTCACTGTCCTGTAAACACCAATACTCAGTAACACAGAGTCTCACTGTCCTATAAACACCAATACTCAGTAACACAGAGTGTCAATGTCCTATAAACACCAATACTCAGTAACACAGAGACTCACTGTCCTGTAAACCCCAATACTCAGTAACACAGAGTCTCACTGTCCTATAAACACCAATACTCAGTAACACAGAGTCTCACTGTCCTATAAACACCAATACTCAGGAACACAGAGTCTCACTGTCCTATAAACACCAATACTCAGTAACACAGAGTCTCACTGTCCTATAAACACCAATACTCAGTAACACAGAGTCTCACTGTCCTGTAAACACCAATACTCAGTAACACAGAGTCTCACTGTCCTGTAAACACCAATACTCAGTAACACAGAGTCTCACTGTCCTATAAACACCAATACTCAGTAACACAGAGTCTCACTGTCCTGTAAACACCAATACTCAGTAACACAGAGTCTCACTGTCCTGTAAACACCAATACTCAGTAACACAGAGTCACACTGTCCTGTAAACCCCAATACTCAGTAACACAGAGTCACACTGTCCTATAAAAACCAATACTCAGTAACCCAGAGTCTCACTGTCCTATAAACACCAATACTCAGTAACACAGAATCTCACCGTCCTGTAAACCCCAATACTCAGTAACACAGAGTCTCACTGTCCTATAAACCCCAATACTCAGTAACACAGAATCTCACTGTCCTGTCAACCCCAATACTCAGTAACACAGAGTCTCACTGTCCTATAAACACCAATACTCAGTAACACAGAATCTCACTGTCCAGTAAACACCAATACTCAGTAACACAGAGTCTCACTGTCCTGCAAACACCAATACTCAGAAACAGAGTCTCACTGTCCTATTAACCCCAATACTCAGTAACACAGAGTCTCACTGTCCAGAAAACCCCAATACTCAGTAACACAGAGTCTCACTGTCCTGTAAACACCAATACTCAGTAACAGAGTCTCACTGTCCAGTAAACCCCAATACTCAGTCACACAGAGTCTCACTGTCCGATAAACACCAATACTCAGTAACACTGAGTCTCACTGTCCTATAAACACCAATACTCAGTAACACAGAGTCTCACTGTCCTATAAACACCAATACTCAGTACCACAGTGTCTCACTGTCCAATAAACACCAATACTCAGTAACACAGAGTCTCACTGTCCTACAAACACCAATACTCAGTAACACAGAGTCTCACTGTCCTATAAACCCCAATACTCAGTAACACAGAGTCTCAGTGTCCTGTAAACCCCAATACTCAGTAACACAGAGACTCACTGTCCTATAAACACCAATACTCAGTAACACAGAGTCTCACTGTCCTATAAACACCAATACTCAGGAACACAGAGTCTCACTGTCCTGGAAACACCAATACTCAGTAACACAGAGTCTCACTGTCCTATAAACACCAATACTCAGTAACACAGAGTCTCAATGTCCTGTAAACACCAATACTCAGGAACACAGAGTCCCACTGTCCTGTAAAACCCAATACTCAGTAACACAGAGTCTCAGTGTCCTTGAAACCCCAATACTCAGTAACAGAGTCTCACTGTCCTGGAAACACCAATACTCAGTAACACAGAGTCTCACTGTCCTATAAACACCAATACTCAGTAACACAGAGTCTCACTGTCCTATAAACCCCAATACTCAGTGACACAGAGTCTCACTGTCCTATAAACACCAATACTCAATAACACAGAGTCTCACTGTCCTATAAACACCAATACTCAGTAACACAGAGTCTCACTGTCCTATAAACCCCAATACTCAGTAACACAGAGTCTCACTGTCCAATAAACCCTAATACTCAGTAACACAGAGTCTCACTGTCCTATGAACCCCAATACTCAGTAACACAGAGTCTCACTGTCCAATAAACCCTAATACTCAGTAACACAGAGTCTCACTGTCCTATAAACCCCAATACTCAGTAACACAGAGTCTCACTGTCCTGTAAACACCAATACTCAGTAACACAGAGTCTCAATGTCCTGTAAACACCAATACTCAGTAATACAGAGTCTCACTGTCCTGTAAACCCCAATCCTCAGTAACACAGAGTCTCACTGTCCTGTAAACCCCAATACTCAGTAACACAGAGTCTCACTGTCCTATAAACACCAATACTCAGTAACACAGAGTCTCACTGTCCTATAAACACCAATACTCAGTAACACAGAGTCTCACTGTCCTGGAAACACCAATACTCAGTAACACAGAGTCTCACTGTCCTATAAACACCAATACTCAGTAACACAGAGTCTCAATGTCCTGTAAACACCAATACTCAGGAACACAGAGTCTCACTGTCCTGTAAACCCCAATCCTCAGTAACACAGAGTCTCACTGTCCTATAAACACCAATACTCAGTAACATAGAGTCTCACTGTCCTATAAACCCCAATACTCAGTGACACAGAGTCTCACTGTCCTATAAACACCAATACTCAATAACACAGAGTCTCACTGTCCTATAAACACCAATACTCAGTAACACAGAGTCTCACTGTCCTATAAACACCAATACTCAATAACACAGAGTCTCACTGTCCTATAAACACCAATACTCAGTAACACAGAGTCTCACTGTCCTATAAATCCCAATACTCAGTAACACAGAGTCTCACTGTCCTATAAACACCAATACTCAGTAACACAGAGTGTCAATGTCCTATAAACACCAATACTCAGTAACACAGAGTCTCACTGTCCTGTAAACCCCAATACTCAGTAACACAGAGTCTCACTGTCCTATAAACACCAATACTCAGTAACACAGAGTCTCACTGTCCTATAAACACCAATACTCAGGAACACAGAGTCTCACTGTCCTATAAACACCAATACTCAGTAACACAGAGTCTCACTGTCCTATAAACACCAATACTCAGTAACACAGAGTCTCACTGTCCTGTAAACACCAATACTCAGTAACACAGAGTCTCACTGTCCTGTAAACACCAATACTCAGTAACACAGAGTCTCACTGTCCTATAAACACCAATACTCAGTAACACAGAGTCTCACTGTCCTGTAAACACCAATACTCAGTAACACAGAGTCTCACTGTCCTATAAACACCAATACTCAGTAACACAGAGTCTCACTGTCCTGTAAACACCAATACTCAGTAACACAGAGTCTCACTGTCCGATAAACACCAATACTCAGTAACACAGAGTCTCACTGTCCTGTAAACACCAATACTCAGTAACACAGAGTCTCACTGTCCTATAAACACCAATACTCAGTAACACAGAGTCTCACTGTCCGATAAACACCAATACTCAGTAACACAGAGTCTCACTGTCCTGTAAACACCAACACTCAGTAACACAGAGTCTCACTGTCCTATAAACACCAATACTCAGTAACACAGAGTCTCAATGTCCTGTAAACACCAACACTCAGTAACACAGAGTCTCACTGTCCTATAAACACCAATACTCAGTAACACAGAGTCTCACTGTCCGATAAACACCAATACTCAGTAACACAGAGTCTCACTGTCCTATAAACACCAATACTCAGTAACACAGAGTCTCACTGTCCTATAAACACCAATACTCAGTAACACAGAGTCTCACTGTCCGATCAACTCCAATACTCAGTAACACAGAGTCTCACTGTCCTAGAAACACCAATACTCAGTAACACAGAGTCTCACTGTCCTGTAAACACCAATACTCAGTAACACAGAGTCTCACTGTCCTGTAAACACCAATACTCAGTAACACAGAGTCACACTGTCCTGTAAACCCCAATACTCAGTAACACAGAGTCACACTGTCCTATAAAAACCAATACTCAGTAACACAGAGTCTCACTGTCCTATAAACACCAATACTCAGTAACACAGAATCTCACTGTCCTGTAAACCCCAATACTCAGTAACACAGAGTCTCACTGTCCTATAAACCCCAATACTCAGTAACACAGAATCTCACTGTCCTGTAAACCCCAATACTCAGTAACACAGAGTCTCACTGTCCTATAAACACCAATACTCAGTAACACAGAATCTCACTGTCCAGTAAACACCAATACTCAGTAACACAGAGTCTCACTGTCCTGCAAACACCAATACTCAGAAACAGAGTCTCACTGTCCTATTAACCCCAATACTCAGTAACACAGAGTCTCACTGTCCAGAAAACCCCAATACTCAGTAACACAGAGTCTCACTGTCCTGTAAACACCAATACTCAGTAACAGAGTCTCACTGTCCAGTAAACCCCAATACTCAGTCACACAGAGTCTCACTGTCCAATAAACACCAATACTCAGTAACACTGAGTCTCACTGTCCTATAAACACCAATACTCAGTAACACAGAGTCTCACTGTCCTATAAACACCAATACTCAGTACCACAGTGTCTCACTGTCCTGCAAACACCAATACTCAGTAACACAGAGTCTCACTGTCCTACAAACCCCAATACTCAGTAACACAGAGTCTCACTGTCCAATAAACCCGAATACTCAGTAACACAGAGTCTCACTGTCCTATAAACCCCAATACTCAGTAACACAGAGTCTCAGTGTCCTGTAAACCCCAATACTCAGTAACACAGAGACTCACTGTCCTATAAACACCAATACTCAGTAACACAGAGTCTCACTGTCCTATAAACACCAATACTCAGGAACACAGAGTCTCACTGTCCAATAAACCCTAATACTCAGTAACACAGAGTCTCACTGTCCTATAAACACCAATACTCAGTAACACAGAGTCTCACTGTCCGATAAACACCAATACTCAGTAACACAGAGTCTCACTGTCCTGTAAACACCAACACTCAGTAACACAGAGTCTCACTGTCCTATAAACACCAATACTCAGTAACACAGAGTCTCAATGTCCTGTAAACACCAACACTCAGTAACACAGAGTCTCACTGTCCTATAAACACCAATACTCAGTAACACAGAGTCTCACTGTCCGATAAACACCAATACTCAGTAACACAGAGTCTCACTGTCCTATAAACACCAATACTCAGTAACACAGAGTCTCACTGTCCTATAAACACCAATACTCAGTAACACAGAGTCTCACTGTCCGATCAACTCCAATACTCAGTAACACAGAGTCTCACTGTCCTAGAAACACCAATACTCAGTAACACAGAGTCTCACTGTCCTGTAAACACCAATACTCAGTAACACAGAGTCTCACTGTCCTGTAAACACCAATACTCAGTAACACAGAGTCACACTGTCCTGTAAACCCCAATACTCAGTAACACAGAGTCACACTGTCCTATAAAAACCAATACTCAGTAACACAGAGTCTCACTGTCCTATAAACACCAATACTCAGTAACACAGAATCTCACTGTCCTGTAAACCCCAATACTCAGTAACACAGAGTCTCACTGTCCTATAAACCCCAATACTCAGTAACACAGAATCTCACTGTCCTGTAAACCCCAATACTCAGTAACACAGAGTCTCACTGTCCTATAAACACCAATACTCAGTAACACAGAATCTCACTGTCCAGTAAACACCAATACTCAGTAACACAGAGTCTCACTGTCCTGCAAACACCAATACTCAGAAACAGAGTCTCACTGTCCTATTAACCCCAATACTCAGTAACACAGAGTCTCACTGTCCAGAAAACCCCAATACTCAGTAACACAGAGTCTCACTGTCCTGTAAACACCAATACTCAGTAACAGAGTCTCACTGTCCAGTAAACCCCAATACTCAGTCACACAGAGTCTCACTGTCCAATCAACACCAATACTCAGTAACACTGAGTCTCACTGTCCTATAAACACCAATACTCAGTAACACAGAGTCTCACTGTCCTATAAACACCAATACTCAGTACCACAGTGTCTCACTATCTTGCAAACACCAATACTCAGTAACACAGAGTCTCACTGTCCTACAAACCCCAATACTCAGTAACACAGAGTCTCACTGTCCAATAAACCCGAATACTCAGTAACACAGAGTCTCACTGTCCTATAAACCCCAATACTCAGTAACACAGAGTCTCAGTGTCCTGTAAACCCCAATACTCAGTAACACAGAGACTCACTGTCCTATAAACACCAATACTCAGTAACACAGAGTCTCACTGTCCTATAAACACCAATACTCAGGAACACAGAGTCTCACTGTCCAATAAACCCTAATACTCAGTAACACAGAGTCTCACTGTCCTATGAACCCCAATACTCAGTAACACAGAGTCTCACTGTCCAATAAACCCTAATACTCAGTAACACAGAGTCTCACTGTCCTATAAACCCCAATACTCAGTAACACAGAGTCTCACTGTCCTGTAAACACCAATACTCAGTAACACAGAGTCTCAATGTCCTGTAAACACCAATACTCAGTAATACAGAGTCTCACTGTCCTGTAAACCCCAATCCTCAGTAACACAGAGTCTCACTGTCCTGTAAACCCCAATACTCAGTAACACAGAGTCTCACTGTCCTATAAACACCAATACTCAGTAACACAGAGTCTCACTGTCCTATAAACACCAATACTCAGTAACACAGAGTCTCACTGTCCTGGAAACACCAATACTCAGTAACACAGAGTCTCACTGTCCTATAAACACCAATACTCAGTAACACAGAGTCTCACTGTCCTATAAACACCAATACTCAGTAACACAGAGTCTCACTGTCCTATAAACACCAATACTCAGGAACACAGAGTCTCACTGTCCTATTAACCCCAATACTCAGTAACACAGAGTCTCACTGTCCAGAAAACCCCAATACTCAGTAACACAGAGTCTCACTGTCCTGTAAACCCCAATACTCAGTAACACAGAGTCACACTGTCCTATAAAAACCAATACTCAGTAACACAGAGTCACACTGTCCTATAAACACCAATACTCAGTAACACAGAATCTCACTGTCCTGTAAACCCCAATACTCAGTAACACAGAGTCTCACTGTCCTATAAACACCAATACTCAGTAACACAGAATCTCACTGTCCAGTAAACACCAATACTCAGTAACACAGAGTCTCACTGTCCTGCAAACACCAATACTCAGAAACAGAGTCTCACTGTCCTATTAACCCCAATACTCAGTAACACAGAGTCTCACTGTCCAGAAAACCCCAATACTCAGTAACACAGAGTCTCACTGTCCTGTAAACCCCAATACTCAGTAACACAGAGTCTCACTGTCCTATAAACCCCAATACTCAGTAACACAGAGTCTCACTGTCCTGTAAACACCAATACTCAGTAACACAGAGTCTCACTGTCCTATAAACCCCAATACTCAGTAACACAGAGTCTCACTGTCCAATAAACACCAATACTCAGTAACACAGAGTCTCACTGTCCTATAAACACCAATACTCAGTAACACAGAGTCTCACTGTCCTATAAACACCAATACTCAGTAACACAGAGTCTCACTGTCCAATAAACCCTAATACTCAGTAACACAGAGTCTCACTGTCCTATAAACCCCAATACTCAGTAGCACAGAGTCTCACTGTCCTATAAACACCAATACTCAGCAACACAGAGTCTCACTGTCCGAGAAACACCAATACTCAGTAACACAGAGTCTCACTGTCCTGTAAACACCAATACTCAGTAACACAGAGTCTCACTGTCCTATAAACACCAATACTCAGTAACACAGAGTCTCACTGTCCTGCAAACACCAATACTCAGTAACACAGTGTCTCACTGTCCTGTAAACACCAATACTCAGTAACACAGAGTCTCACTGTCCTATAAACACCAATACTCAGTAACACAGAGTGTCAATGTCCTATAAACACCAATACTCAGTAACACAGAGTCTCACTGTCCTGTAAACCCCAATACTCAGTAACACAGAGTCTCACTGTCCTATAAACACCAATACTCAGTAACACAGAGTCTCACTGTCCTATAAACACCAATACTCAGGAACACAGAGTCTCACTGTCCTATAAACACCAATACTCAGTAACACAGAGTCTCACTGTCCTATAAACACCAATACTCAGTAACACAGAGTCTCACTGTCCTGTAAACACCAATACTCAGTAACACAGAGTCTCACTGTCCTATAAACACCAATACTCAGTAACACAGAGTCTCACTGTCCTGTAAACACCAATACTCAGTAACACAGAGTCTCACTGTCCTATAAACACCAATACTCAGTAACACAGAGTCTCACTGTCCTGTAAACACCAATACTCAGTAACACAGAGTCTCACTGTCCTGTAAACACCAATACTCAGTAACACAGAGTCTCACTGTCCTATAAACACCAATACTCAGTAACACAGAGTCTCACTGTCCTGTAAACACCAATACTCAGTAACACAGAGTCTCACTGTCCTATAAACACCAATACTCAGTAACACAGAGTCTCACTGTCCTGTAAACACCAATACTCAGTAACACAGAGTCTCACTGTCCTGTAAACACCAATACTCAGTAACACAGAGTCACACTGTCCTGTAAACCCCAATACTCAGTAACACAGAGTCACACTGTCCTATAAAAACCAATACTCAGTAACACAGAGTCTCACTGTCCTATAAACACCAATACTCAGTAACACAGAATCTCACCGTCCTGTAAACCCCAATACTCAGTAACACAGAGTCTCACTGTCCTATAAACCCCAATACTCAGTAACACAGAATCTCACTGTCCTGTCAACCCCAATACTCAGTAACACAGAGTCTCACTGTCCTATAAACACCAATACTCAGTAACACAGAATCTCACTGTCCAGTAAACACCAATACTCAGTAACACAGAGTCTCACTGTCCTGCAAACACCAATACTCAGAAACAGAGTCTCACTGTCCTATTAACCCCAATACTCAGTAACAGAGTCTCACTGTCCAGAAAACCCCAATACTCAGTAACACAGAGTCTCACTGTCCTGTAAACACCAATACTCAGTAACAGAGTCTCACTGTCCAGTAAACCCCAATACTCAGTCACACAGAGTCTCACTGTCCGATAAACACCAATACTCAGTAACACTGAGTCTCACTGTCCTATAAACACCAATACTCAGTAACACAGAGTCTCACTGTCCTATAAACACCAATACTCAGTACCACAGTGTCTCACTGTCCTGCAAACACCAATACTCAGTAACACAGAGTCTCACTGTCCTACAAACCCCAATACTCAGTAACACAGAGTCTCACTGTCCTATAAACCCCAATACTCAGTAACACAGAGTCTCAGTGTCCTGTAAACCCCAATACTCAGTAACACAGAGACTCACTGTCCTATAAACACCAATACTCAGTAACACAGAGTCTCACTGTCCTATAAACACCAATACTCAGGAACACAGAGTCTCACTGTCCTGGAAACACCAATACTCAGTAACACAGAGTCTCACTGTCCTATAAACACCAATACTCAGTAACACAGAGTCTCAATGTCCTGTAAACACCAATACTCAGGAACACAGAGTCTCACTGTCCTGTAAAACCCAATACTCAGTAACACAGAGTCTCAGTGTCCTTGAAACCCCAATACTCAGTAACAGAGTCTCACTGTCCTGGAAACACCAATACTCAGTAACACAGAGTCTCACTGTCCTATAAACACCAATACTCAGTAACACAGAGTCTCACTGTCCTATAAACCCCAATACTCAGTGACACAGAGTCTCACTGTCCTATAAACACCAATACTCAATAACACAGAGTCTCACTGTCCTATAAACACCAATACTCAGTAACACAGAGTCTCACTGTCCTATAAACCCCAATACTCAGTAACACAGAGTCTCACTGTCCAATAAACCCTAATACTCAGTAACACAGAGTCTCACTGTCCTATGAACCCCAATACTCAGTAACACAGAGTCTCACTGTCCAATAAACCCTAATACTCAGTAACACAGAGTCTCACTGTCCTATAAACCCCAATACTCAGTAACACAGAGTCTCACTGTCCTGTAAACACCAATACTCAGTAACACAGAGTCTCAATGTCCTGTAAACACCAATACTCAGTAATACAGAGTCTCACTGTCCTGTAAACCCCAATCCTCAGTAACACAGAGTCTCACTGTCCTGTAAACCCCAATACTCAGTAACACAGAGTCTCACTGCCCTGTAAACCCCAATACTCAGTAACACAGAGTCTCACTGTCCTATAAACACCAATACTCAGTAACATAGAGTCTCACTGTCCTATAAACCCCAATACTCAGTGACACAGAGTCTCACTGTCCTATAAACACCAATACTCAATAACACAGAGTCTCACTGTCCTATAAACACCAATACTCAGTAACACAGAGTCTCACTGTCCTATAAACACCAATACTCAATAACACAGAGTCTCACTGTCCTATAAACACCAATACTCAGTAACACAGAGTCTCACTGTCCTATAAATCCCAATACTCAGTAACACAGAGTCTCACTGTCCTATAAACACCAATACTCAGTAACACAGAGTGTCAATGTCCTATAAACACCAATACTCAGTAACACAGAGTCTCACTGTCCTGTAAACCCCAATACTCAGTAACACAGAGTCTCACTGTCCTATAAACACCAATACTCAGTAACACAGAGTCTCACTGTCCTATAAACACCAATACTCAGGAACACAGAGTCTCACTGTCCTATAAACACCAATACTCAGTAACACAGAGTCTCACTGTCCTATAAACACCAATACTCAGTAACACAGAGTCTCACTGTCCTGTAAACACCAATACTCAGTAACACAGAGTCTCACTGTCCTGTAAACACCAATACTCAGTAACACAGAGTCTCACTGTCCTATAAACACCAATACTCAGTAACACAGAGTCTCACTGTCCTGTAAACACCAATACTCAGTAACACAGAGTCTCACTGTCCTATAAACACCAATACTCAGTAACACAGAGTCTCACTGTCCTGTAAACACCAATACTCAGTAACACAGAGTCTCACTGTCCGATAAACACCAATACTCAGTAACACAGAGTCTCACTGTCCTGTAAACACCAATACTCAGTAACACAGAGTCTCACTGTCCTATAAACACCAATACTCAGTAACACAGAGTCTCACTGTCCGATAAACACCAATACTCAGTAACACAGAGTCTCACTGTCCTGTAAACACCAACACTCAGTAACACAGAGTCTCACTGTCCTATAAACACCAATACTCAGTAACACAGAGTCTCAATGTCCTGTAAACACCAACACTCAGTAACACAGAGTCTCACTGTCCTATAAACACCAATACTCAGTAACACAGAGTCTCACTGTCCGATAAACACCAATACTCAGTAACACAGAGTCTCACTGTCCTATAAACACCAATACTCAGTAACACAGAGTCTCACTGTCCTATAAACACCAATACTCAGTAACACAGAGTCTCACTGTCCGATCAACTCCAATACTCAGTAACACAGAGTCTCACTGTCCTAGAAACACCAATACTCAGTAACACAGAGTCTCACTGTCCTGTAAACACCAATACTCAGTAACACAGAGTCTCACTGTCCTGTAAACACCAATACTCAGTAACACAGAGTCACACTGTCCTGTAAACCCCAATACTCAGTAACACAGAGTCACACTGTCCTATAAAAACCAATACTCAGTAACACAGAGTCTCACTGTCCTATAAACACCAATACTCAGTAACACAGAATCTCACTGTCCTGTAAACCCCAATACTCAGTAACACAGAGTCTCACTGTCCTATAAACCCCAATACTCAGTAACACAGAATCTCACTGTCCTGTAAACCCCAATACTCAGTAACACAGAGTCTCACTGTCCTATAAACACCAATACTCAGTAACACAGAATCTCACTGTCCAGTAAACACCAATACTCAGTAACACAGAGTCTCACTGTCCTGCAAACACCAATACTCAGAAACAGAGTCTCACTGTCCTATTAACCCCAATACTCAGTAACACAGAGTCTCACTGTCCAGAAAACCCCAATACTCAGTAACACAGAGTCTCACTGTCCTGTAAACACCAATACTCAGTAACAGAGTCTCACTGTCCAGTAAACCCCAATACTCAGTCACACAGAGTCTCACTGTCCAATAAACACCAATACTCAGTAACACTGAGTCTCACTGTCCTATAAACACCAATACTCAGTAACACAGAGTCTCACTGTCCTATAAACACCAATACTCAGTACCACAGTGTCTCACTGTCCTGCAAACACCAATACTCAGTAACACAGAGTCTCACTGTCCTACAAACCCCAATACTCAGTAACACAGAGTCTCACTGTCCAATAAACCCGAATACTCAGTAACACAGAGTCTCACTGTCCTATAAACCCCAATACTCAGTAACACAGAGTCTCAGTGTCCTGTAAACCCCAATACTCAGTAACACAGAGACTCACTGTCCTATAAACACCAATACTCAGTAACACAGAGTCTCACTGTCCTATAAACACCAATACTCAGGAACACAGAGTCTCACTGTCCAATAAACCCTAATACTCAGTAACACAGAGTCTCACTGTCCTATAAACACCAATACTCAGTAACACAGAGTCTCACTGTCCTATAAACACCAATACTCAGTAACACAGAGTCTCACTGTCCTATAAACACCAATACTCAGTAACACAGAGTCTCACTGTCCGATAAACACCAATACTCAGTAACACAGAGTCTCACTGTCCTATAAACACCAATACTCAGTAACACAGAGTCTCACTGTCCTGTAAACCCCAATCCTCAGTAACACAGAGTCTCACTGTCCTGTAAACCCCAATACTCAGTAACACAGAGTCTCACTGTCCTATAAACACCAATACTCAGTAACAAAGAGTCTCACTGTCCTATAAACACCAATACTCAGTAACACAGAGTCTCACTGTCCTGGAAACACCAATACTCAGTAACACAGAGTCTCACTGTCCTATAAACACCAATACTCAGTAACACAGAGTCTCAATGTCCTGTAAACACCAATACTCAGGAACACAGAGTCTCACTGTCCTGTAAACCCCAATCCTCAGTAACACAGAGTCTCACTGTCCTATAAACACCAATACTCAGTAACACAGAGTCTCACTGTCCTATAAACACCAATACTCAGTAACACAGAGTCTCACTGTCCTGTAAACACCAATACTCAGTAACACAGAGTCTCACTGTCCTGTAAACACCAATACTCAGTAACATAGAGTCTCACTGTCCTATAAACCCCAATACTCAGTAACACAGAGTCTCACTGTCCAGAAAACCCCAATACTCAGTAACACAGAGTCTCACTGTCCTGTAAACACCAATACTCAGTAACAGAGTCTCACTGTCCAGTAAACCCCAATACTCAGTCACACAGAGTCTCACTGTCCAATAAACACCAATACTCAGTAACACTGAGTCTCACTGTCCTATAAACACCAATACTCAGTAACACAGAGTCTCACTGTCCTATAAACACCAATACTCAGAAACAGAGTCTCACTGTCCTATTAACCCCAATACTCAGTAACACAGAGTCTCACTGTCCAGAAAACCCCAATACTCAGTAACACAGAGTCTCACTGTCCTGTAAACACCAATACTCAGTAACAGAGTCTCACTGTCCAGTAAACCCCAATACTCAGTCACACAGAGTCTCACTGTCCAATAAACACCAATACTCAGTAACACAGAGTCTCACTGTCCTATAAACACCAATACTCAGTAACACAGAGTCTCACTGTCCTATAAACACCAATACTCAGTACCACAGTGTCTCACTGTCCTGCAAACACCAATACTCAGTAACACAGAGTCTCACTGTCCTACAAACCCCAATACTCAGTAACACAGAGTCTCACTGTCCAATAAACCCCAATACTCAGTAACACAGAGTCTCACTGTCCTATAAACCCCAATACTCAGTAACACAGAGTCTCAGTGTCCTGTAAACCCCAATACTCAGTAACACAGAGACTCACTGTCCTATAAACACCAATACTCAGTAACACAGAGTCTCACTGTCCTATAAACACCAATACTCAGGAACACAGAGTCTCACTGTCCAATAAACCCTAATACTCAGTAACACAGAGTCTCACTGTCCTATAAACCCCAATACTCAGTAACACAGAGTCTCACTGTCCTGTAAACACCAATACTCAGTAACACAGAGTCTCAATGTCCTGTAAACACCAATACTCAGTAATACAGAGTCTCACTGTCCTGTAAACCCCAATCCTCAGTAACACAGAGTCTCACTGTCCTGGAAACACCAATACTCAGTAACACAGAGTCTCACTGTCCTATAAACACCAATACTCAGTAACACAGAGTCTCAATGTCCTGTAAACACCAATACTCAGGAACACAGAGTCTCACTGTCCTGTAAACCCCAATCCTCAGTAACACAGAGTCTCACTGTCCTATAAACACCAATACTCAGTAACACAGAGTCTCACTGTCCTATAAACACCAATACTCAGTAACACAGAGTCTCACTGTCCTGTAAACACCAATACTCAGTAACACAGAGTCTCACTGTCCTGTAAACACCAATACTCAGTAACATAGAGTCTCACTGTCCTATAAACCCCAATACTCAGTAACACAGAGTCTCACTGTCCTATAAACCCCAATACTCAGTGACACAGAGTCTCACTGTCCTATAAACACCAATACTCAATAACACAGAGTCTCACTGTCCTATAAACACCAATACTCAGTAACACAGAGTCTCACTGTCCTATAAACACCAATACTCAATAACACAGAGTCTCACTGTCCTATAAACACCAATACTCAGTAACACAGAGTCTCACTGTCCTATAAATCCCAATACTCAGTAACACAGAGTCTCACTGTCCTATAAACACCAATACTCAGTAACACAGAGTGTCAATGTCCTATAAACACCAATACTCAGTAACACAGAGTCTCACTGTCCTGTAAACCCCAATACTCAGTAACACAGAGTCTCACTGTCCTATAAACACCAATACTCAGTAACACAGAGTCTCACTGTCCTATAAACACCAATACTCAGGAACAGAGTCTCACTGTCCTATAAACACCAATACTCAGTAACACAGAGTCTCACTGTCCTATAAACACCAATACTCAGTAACACAGAGTCTCACTGTCCTGTAAACACCAATACTCAGTAACACAGAGTCTCACTGTCCTGTAAACACCAATACTCAGTAACACAGAGTCTCACTGTCCTATAAACACCAATACTCAGTAACACAGAGTCTCACTGTCCTGTAAACACCAATACTCAGTAACACAGAGTCTCACTGTCCTATAAACACCAATAATCAGTAACACAGAGTCTCACTGTCCTGTAAACACCAATACTCTAACACAGAGTCTCACTGTCCGATAAACACCAATACTCAGTAACACAGAGTCTCACTGTCCGATAAACACCAATACTCAGTAACACAGAGTCTCACTGTCCAGTAAACCCCAATACTCAGTAACACAGAGTCTCACTGTCCTATAAACCCCAATACTCAGTAACACAGAGTCTCACTGTCCGATAAACACCAATACTCAGTAACACAGAGTCTCACTGTCCTGTAAACACCAACACTCAGTAACACAGAGTCTCACTGTCCTATAAACACCAATACTCAGTAACACAGAGTCTCAATGTCCTGTAAACACCAACACTCAGTAACACAGAGTCTCACTGTCCGATAAACACCAATACTCAGTAACACAGAGTCTCACTGTCCTATAAACACCAATACTCAGTAACACAGAGTCTCACTGTCCTATAAACACCAATACTCAGTAACACAGAGTCTCACTGTCCGATCAACTCCAATACTCAGTAACACAGAGTCTCACTGTCCTAGAAACACCAATACTCAGTAACACAGAGTCTCACTGTCCTGTAAACACCAATACTCAGTAACACAGAGTCTCACTGTCCTGTAAACACCAATACTCAGTAACACAGAGTCACACTGTCCTGTAAACCCCAATACTCAGTAACACAGAGTCACACTGTCCTATAAAAACCAATACTCAGTAACACAGAGTCTCACTGTCCTATAAACACCAATACTCAGTAACACAGAATCTCACTGTCCTATAAACACCAATACTCAGTAACACAGAGTCTCACTGTCCTATAAACCCCAATACTCAGTAACACAGAATCTCACTGTCCTGTAAACCCCAATACTCAGTAACACAGAGTCTCACTGTCCTATAAACACCAATACTCAGTAACACAGAATCTCACTGTCCAGTAAACACCAATACTCAGTAACACAGAGTCTCACTGTCCTGCAAACACCAATACTCAGAAACAGAGTCTCACTGTCCTATTAACCCCAATACTCAGTAACACAGAGTCTCACTGTCCAGAAAACCCCAATACTCAGTAACACAGAGTCTCACTGTCCTGTAAACACCAATACTCAGTAACAGAGTCTCACTGTCCAATAAACACCAATACTCAGTAACACTGAGTCTCACTGTCCTATAAACACCAATACTCAGTAACACAGAGTCTCACTGTCCTATAAACACCAATACTCAGTACCACAGTGTCTCACTGTCCTGCAAACACCAATACTCAGTAACACAGAGTCTCACTGTCCTACAAACCCCAATACTCAGTAACACAGAGTCTCACTGTCCAATAAACCCGAATACTCAGTAACACAGAGTCTCACTGTCCTATAAACCCCAATACTCAGTAACACAGAGTCTCAGTGTCCTGTAAACCCCAATACTCAGTAACACAGAGACTCACTGTCCTATAAACACCAATACTCAGTAACACAGAGTCTCACTGTCCTATAAACACCAATACTCAGGAACACAGAGTCTCACTGTCCTGGAAACACCAATACTCAGTAACACAGAGTCTCACTGTCCTCTCAACACCAATACTCAGTAACACAGAGTCTCAATGTCCTGTAAACACCAATACTCAGGAACACAGAGTCTCACTGTCCTGTAAAACCCAATACTCAGTAACACAGAGTCTCAGTGTCCTTGAAACCCCAATACTCAGTAACAGAGTCTCACTGTCCTGGAAACACCAATACTCAGTAACACAGAGTCTCACTGTCCTATAAACACCAATACTCAGTAACACAGAGTCTCACTGTCCTATAAACCCCAATACTCAGTGACACAGAGTCTCACTGTCCTATAAACACCAATACTCAATAACACAGAGTCTCACTGTCCTATAAACACCAATACTCAGTAACACAGAGTCTCACTGTCCTATAAACCCCAATACTCAGTAACACAGAGTCTCACTGTCCAATAAACCCTAATACTCAGTAACACAGAGTCTCACTGTCCTATGAACCCCAATACTCAGTAACACAGAGTCTCACTGTCCAATAAACCCTAATACTCAGTAACACAGAGTCTCACTGTCCTATAAACCCCAATACTCAGTAACACAGAGTCTCACTGTCCTGTAAACACCAATACTCAGTAACACAGAGTCTCAATGTCCTGTAAACACCAATACTCAGTAATACAGAGTCTCACTGTCCTATAAACCCCAATACTCAGTAACACAGAGTCTCACTGTCCTATAAACACCAATACTCAGTAACACAGAGTCTCACTGTCCTATAAACACCAATACTCAGTAACACAGAGTCTCACTGTCCCATTAACCCCAATACTCAGTAACACAGAGTCACACTGTCCTTGAAACCCCAATACTCAGTAACAGAGTCTCACTGTCCTGTAAAACCCAATACTCAGTAACACAGAGTCTCAGTGTCCTTGAAACCCCAATACTCAGTAACAGAGTCTCACTGTCCTGGAAACACCAATACTCAGTAACACAGAGTCTCGCTGTCCTATAAACACCAATACTCAGTAACACAGAGTCTCACTGTCCTATAAACCCCAATACTCAGTGACACAGAGTCTCACTGTCCTATAAACACCAATACTCAGTAACACAGAGTCTCACTGTCCTATAAACACCAATACTCAGTAACACAGAGTCTCACTGTCCTAAAAACACCAATACTCAGTACCACAGTGTCTCACTGTCCTATAAGCCCCAATACTCAGTAACACAGAGTCTCACTGTCCTTCAACACGAATACTCAGTCACACAGAGTCTCACTGTCCTATAAACACGAATACTCAGTAACACAGAGTCTCACTGTCCTGCAAACACCAATACTCAGTAACACAGAGTCTCACTGTCCTATAAACACCAATACTCAGTAACACAGAGTCTCACTGTCCTATAAACACGAATACTCAGTCACACAGAGTCTCACTGTCCTATAAACACGAATACTCAGTAACACAGAGTCTCACTGTCCAATAAACACCTATACTCAGTAACACAGAGTCTCACTGTCCTATAAACCCCACTACTCAGTAACACAGAGTCTCACTGTCCTATAAACCCCAATACTCAGTAACACAGAGTCTCACTGTACTGTAAACACCAATACTCAGTAACACAGAGTCTCAGTGTCCTGTAAACACCAATACTCAGTAAAACAGAGTCTCACTCTCCTATAAACCCCAATCCTCAGTAACAGAGACTCTCACTGTCCTGTAAACCCCAATACTCAGTAACACAGAGTCTCACTGTCCTATAAACACCAATACTCAGGAACACAGAGTCTCACTGTCCAAAAAACACCAATACTCAGTAACACAGAGTCTCACTGTCCTATAAACCCCAATACTCAGTAACACAGAGTCACACTGCCCTTGAAACCCCAATACTCAGTAACAGAGTCTCACTGTCCTGTAAAACCCAATACTCAGTAACACAGAGTCTCAGTGTCCTTGAAACCCCAATACTCAGTAACAGAGTCTCACTGTCCTGTAAACACCAATACTCAGTAACACAGAGTCTCACTGTCCTATAAACACCAATACTCAGGAACACAGAGTCTCACTGTCCTATAAACCCCAATACTCAGTAACACAGAGTCTCACTGTCCTGTAAAACCCAATACTCAGTTACACAGAGTCTCAGTGTCCTGTAAACCCCAATACTCAGTAACACAGAGTCTCAGTGTCCTGTAAACACCAATACTCAGTAACAGAGTCTCACTGTCCTATAAACACCAATACTCAGTGACACAGAGTCTCAATGTCCTGTAAACACCAATACTCAGTAACACAGAGTCTCACTGTCCTGTAAACACCAATACTCAGTAACACAGAGTCTCACTGTCCTATAAACACCAATACTCAGTAACACAGAGTCTCACTGTCCTATAAACCCCAATACTCAGTGACACAGAGTCTCATTGTCCTATAAACACCAATACTCAATAACACAGAGTCTCACTGTCCTATAAACACCAATACTCAGTAACACAGAGTCTCACTGTCCTATAAACACCAATACTCAATAACACAGAGTCTCACTGTCCTATAAACACCAATACTCAGTAACACAGAGTCTCACTGTCCTATAAATCCCAATACTCAGTAACACAGAGTCTCACTGTCCTATAAACCCCAATACTCAGTCACACAGAGTCTCACTGTCCTAGAAACACCAATACTCAGTAACACAGAGTCTCACTGTCCGATAAACACCAATACTCAGTAACACAGAGTCTCACTGTCCAATAAACACCAATACTCAGTAACACAGAGTCTCACTGTCCTATAAACACGAATACTCAGTAACACAGAGTCTCACTGTCCTAAAAACACCAATACTCAGTACCACAGTGTCTCACTGTCCTATAAACCCCAATACTCAGTAACACAGAGTCTCACTGTCCTATAAACACGAATACTCAGTCACACAGAGTCTCACTGTCCTATAAACACGAATACTCAGTAACACAGAGTCTCACTGTCCTGCAAACACCAATACTCAGTAACACAGAGTCTCACTGTCCTATAAACACCAATACTCAGTAACACAGAGTCTCACTGTCCTATAAACACGAATACTCAGTCACACAGAGTCTCACTGTCCTATAAACACGAATACTCAGTAACACAGAGTCTCACTGTCCAATAAACACCTATACTCAGTAACACAGAGTCTCACTGTCCTATAAACCCCACTACTCAGTAACACAGAGTCTCACTGTCCTATAAACCCCAATACTCAGTAACACAGAGTCTCACTGTCCTGTAAACACCAATACTCAGTAACACAGAGTCTCAGTGTCCTGTAAACACCAATACTCAGTAAAACAGAGTCTCACTCTCCTATAAACCCCAATCCTCAGTAACAGAGACTCTCACTGTCCTGTAAACCCCAATACTCAGTAACACAGAGTCTCACTGTCCTATAAACACCAATACTCAGGAACACAGAGTCTCACTGTCCAAAAAACACCAATACTCAGTAACACAGAGTCTCACTGTCCTATAAACCCCAATACTCAGTAACACAGAGTCACACTGTCCTTGAAACCCCAATACTCAGTAACAGAGTCTCACTGTCCTGTAAAACCCAATACTCAGTAACACAGAGTCTCAGTGTCCTTGAAACCCCAATACTCAGTAACAGAGTCTCACTGTCCTGTAAACACCAATACTCAGTAACACAGAGTCTCACTGTCCTATAAACACCAATACTCAGGAACACAGAGTCTCACTGTCCTATAAACCCCAATACTCAGTAACACAGAGTCTCACTGTCCTGTAAAACCCAATACTCAGTTACACAGAGTCTCAGTGTCCTGTAAACCCCAATACTCAGTAACACAGAGTCTCAGTGTCCTGTAAACACCAATACTCAGTAACAGAGTCTCACTGTCCTATAAACACCAATACTCAGTGACACAGAGTCTCAATGTCCTGTAAACACCAATACTCAGTAACACAGAGTCTCACTGTCCTGTAAACACCAATACTCAGTAACACAGAGTCTCACTGTCCTATAAACACCAATACTCAGTAACACAGAGTCTCACTGTCCTATAAACACCAATACTCAGTAACAGAGTCTTACTGTCCTATAAACACCAATACTCAATAACACAGAGTCTCACTGTCCTGTAAACACCAATACTCAGTAACACAGAGTCTCACTGTCCTATAAACACCAATACTCAGTAACACAGAGTCTCACTGTCCTGTAAACACCAATACTCAGTAACACAGAGTCTCACTGTCCTGTAAACACCAATACTCAGTAACACAGAGTCTCACTGTCCGGTAAACCCCAATACTCAGTAACACAGAGTCTCACTGTCCTGTAAACACCAATACTCAGTAACACAGAGTTTCACTGTCCTGTAAAAGCCAATACTCAGTAACAGAGTCTTACTGTCCTATAAACACCAATACTCAATAACACAGAGTCTCACTGTCCTGTAAACACCAATACTCAGTAACACAGAGTCTCACTGTCCTATAAACACCAATACTCAGTAACACAGAGTCTCACTGTCCTGTAAACACCAATACTCAGTAACACAGAGTCTCACTGTCCTGTAAACACCAATACTCAGTAACACAGAGTCTCACTGTCCTGTAAACACCAATACTCAGTAACACAGAGTCTCACTGTCCTGTAAACACCAATACTCAGTAACACAGAGTCTCACTGTCCTATAAACACCAATACTCAATAACACAGAGTCTCACTGTCCTGTAAACACCAATACTCAGTAACACAGAGTCTCACTGTCCTATCAACCCCAATACTCAGTAACACAGAGTCTCACTGTCCTATAAACACCAATACTCAATAACACAGAGTCTCACTGTCCTGTAAACACCAATACTCAGTAACACAGAGTCTCACTGTCCTATAAACACCAATACTCAGTAACACAGAGTCTCACTGTCCTGTAAACACCAATACTCAGTAACACAGAGTCTCACTGTCCTGTGAACACCAATACTCAGTAACACAGAGTCTCACTGTCCTATAAACACCAATACTCAGTAACACAGAATCTCACTGTCCTATAAACACCAATACTCAGTAACACAGAGTCTCACTGTCCTATAAACCCCAATACTCAGTAACACAGAGTCTCACTGTCCTATAAACACCAATACTCAGTAACACAGAGTCTCACTGTCCTATAAACACCAATACTCAGTAACACAGAGTCTCACTGTCCTATAAACACCAATACTCAGTAACACAGAGTCTCACTGTCCTGTAAACACCAATACTCAGTAACACAGAGTCTCACTGTCCTATAAACACCAATACTCAGTAACACAGAGTCTCACTGTCCTGTAAACACCAATACTCAGTAACACAGAGTCTCACTGTCCTATAAACACCAATACTCAGTAACACAGAATCTCACTGTCCTATAAACACCAATACTCAGTAACACAGAGTCTCACTGTCCTATAAACCCCAATACTCAGTAACACAGAGTCTCACTGTCCTATAAACACCAATACTCAGTAACACAGAGTCTCACTGTCCTATAAACACCAATACTCAGTAACACAGAGTCTCACTGTCCTATAAACACCAATACTCAGTAACACAGAGTCTCACTGTCCTGTAAACACCAATACTCAGTAACACAGAGTCTCACTGTCCTATAAACACCAATACTCAGTAACACAGAGTCTCACTGTCCTATAAACACCAATACTCAGTAACACAGAGTCTCACTGTCCTATAAACACCAATACTCAGTAACACAGAGTCTCACTGTCCTATAAACACCAATACTCAGTAACACAGAGTCTCACTGTCCTGTAAACCAAAATCCAAAGTAACACAGAGTCTCACTGTCCTATAAACACCAATACTCAGTAACACAGAGTCTCACTGTCCTATAAACCCCAATACTCAGTAACACAGAGTCTCACTGTCCTGTAAACACCAATACTCAGTAACACAGAGTCTCACTGTCCTATAAACACCAATACTCAGTAACACAGAGTCTCACTGTCCTATAAACCCCAATACTCAGTAACACAGAGTCTCACTGTCCTATAAACACCAATACTCAGTAACACAGAGTCACACTGTCCTTGAAACCCCAATACTCAGTAACAGAGTCTCACTGTCCTGTAAAACCCAATACTCAGTAACGCAGAGTCTCAGTGTCCTTGAAACCCCAATACTCAGTAACAGAGTCTCACTGTCCTGTAAACCCCAATACTCAGTAACACAGAGTCTCACTGTCCTGCAAAACCCAATACTCAGTAACAGAGTCTCACTGTCCTGTAAACCCCAATACTCACTAACACAGTGTCTCACTGTCCTGTGAACCCCAATACTCAGTAACACAGAGTCTCACTGTCCTATAAACACCAATACTCAGTAACACAGAGTCTCACTGTCCTATAAACACCAATACTCAGTAACACAGAGTCTCACTGTCCTGTAAACCCCAATACTCAGTAACACAGAGTCTCACTGTCCTATAAACACCAATACTCAGTAACACAGAGTCTCACTGTCCTATAAACACCAATACTCAGTAACACAGAGTCTCACTGTCCTATAAACACCAATACTCAGTAACACAGATCTCACTGTCCTATAAACACCAATACTCAGTAACACAGAGTCTCACTGTCCTGCAAACACCAATACTCAGTAACACAGATCTCACTGTCCTATAAACACCAATACTCAGTAACACAGAGTCTCTCTGTCCTGTAAACCCCAATACTCAGTAACACAGAGTCTCACTGTCCTATAAACACCAATACTCAGTAACACAGATCTCACTGTCCTATAAACACCAATACTCAGTAACACAGAGTCTCACTGTCCTGCAAACCCCAATACTCAGTAACACAGATCTCACTGTCCTATAAACACCAATACTCAGTAACACAGAGTCTCACTGTCCTGTAAACACCAATACTCAGTAACACAGAGTCTCACTGTCCTGTAAACACCAATACTCAGTAACACAGAGTCTCACTGTCCTGTAAACACCAATACTCAGTAACACAGAGTCTCACTGTCCTGTAAACACCAATACTCAGTAACACAGAGTCTCACTGTCCTGTAAACACCAATACTCAGTAACACAGAGTCTCACTGTCCTGTAAACCCCAATACTCAGTAACACAGAGTCTCACTGTCCTGTAAACACCAATACTCAGTAACACAGAGTCTCACTGTCCTATAAACACCAATACTCAGTAACACAGAGTCACACTGTCCTATAAACACCAATACTCAGTAATACAGAGTCTCACTGTCCAGTAAACCCCAATACTCAGTAACACAGGGAGTTGCTGTCATGGAGCTCCCATATTCTATCCTGAGTGGTTGTTGTAAGGCTGTCTGAGGCTGGGCAGTGCCTCCAGCTGATTGGGTCTCTGCACGTAACGTGTGAATCCCTCACCTCTATGACACTCATGTTGACTGGTGCTGTGGTGCTGGACATGTGCACGTTGGGCGTGGAGGTTGAACGTTGGCGCTGGAGCTGCCCTTCGGCAGGTGGGCAGGGACATGGGAAAGTGAAGGCGGGTGGTGTGAGCCTGCAAGGCGAAGGAGAAGCAGGTTAGTGTCAGGCCCGTCGGTGAGAAGGCTGTAATCAATTCCACTGACCTGCAATGCACCCTGTCAGCTGAAGATCCACAGCAACGCCTGCACACCCTCTCTCCCACCTCCACCCATTCCGCCCGCTCTCCCGGTTTCCGCAAATGCTCGCACACAACTTAAGCAAGGAGTCAGGAGGGCTAAAAGGGGTCATGAAAAGTCATTGTCAAACAGGATTAAGGATAATCCCAAGGCTTTTTATACATATATAAAGAGCAAGAGGGTAACCAGGGAAAGGGTTGGCCCACTCAAGGACAGAGATGGGAATCTATGTGTGGAGCCAGAGGAAATGGGCGAGGTACTAAATGAGTACTTTGCATCAGTATTCACCAAAGAGAAGGACTTGGTGGATGATGAGCCTAGGGAAGGGAGTGTAGATAGTCTCAGTCATCTCATTATCAAAAAGGAGGAGGTGTTGGGTGTCTTGCAAAGCATTAAGGTAGATAAGTCCCCAGGGCCTGATGGGATCTACCCTAGAATACTGAGGGAGGCAAGGGAAGAAATTGCTGGGGCCTTGACAGAAATCTTTGCATCCTCATTGGCTACAGGTGAGGTCCCAGAGGACTGGAGAATAGCCAATGTTGTTCCTTTGTTTAAGAAGGGTAGCAAGGATAATCCAGGAAATTATAGGCCGGTGAGCCTTACGTCAGTGGCAGGGAAATTATTAGAGAGGATTCTTCGGGACAGGATTTACTCCCATTTGGAAACAAACAAACTTATTAGCGAGAGGCAGCATGGTTTTGTGAAGGGGAGGTCGTGTCTCACTAATTTGATTGAGTTTTTTGAGGAAGTGACGAAGATGATTGATGAAGGAAGGGCAGTGGATGTTATCTATATGGACTTCAGTAAAGCCTTTGACAAGGTCCCTCATGGCAGAATGGTACAAAAGGTGAAGTCACACGGGATCAGAGGTGAGCTGGCAAGATGGATACAGAACTGGCTCAGTCATAGAAGACAGAGGGTAGCAGTGGAAGGGTGCTTTTCTGAATGGAGGGATGTGACTAGTGGTGTTCCGCAGGGATCAGTGCTGGGACCGTTGCTCTTTGTAGTATATATAAATGATTTGGAGGAAAATGTAACTGGTCTGATTATTAAGTTTGAGGACGACACAAAGGTTGGTGGAGTTGCGGATAGTGATGAGGATTGTCAGAGGATACAGCAGGATATAGATCGGTTGGAGATTTGGGTGGAGAAATGGCAGATGGAGTTTAATCCGGACAAATGTGAGGTAATGCATTTTGGAAGGTCTAATGCAGGTGGGAAGTATACAGTAAATGGCAGAACCCTTAGGAGTATTGATAGGCAGAGAGATCTGGGCGTACACGTCCACAGGTCACTGAAAGTGGCAACGCAGGTGGATAAGGTAGTGAAGAAGGCATACGGCATGCTTGCCTTCATCGGTCGGGGCATAGAGTATAAAAATTGGCAAGTCATGCTGCAGCTGTACAGAACTTTAGTTAGGCCACACTTAGAATATTGCGTGCAATTCTGGTCGCCACACTACCAGTAGGACATGGAGGCTTTGGAGAGGGTACAGAGAAGGTTTACCAGGATGTTGCCTGGTCTGGAGGGCATTAGCTATGAGGAGAGGTTGGATAAACTTGGATTGTTTTCACCTGAACGATGGAGGTGGAGGGGTGACATGATAGAGGTTTACAAAGTTATGAGCGGCATGGACAGAGTGGATAGTCAGAAGCTTTTTCCCAGGGTGGAAGAGTCAGTTACTAGGGGAGATAGGTTTAAGGTGAGAGGGGCAAAGATTAGGGGGGATGTGCGAGGCAAGTTCTTTACACAGAGGGTGGTGAGTGCCTGGAACCTGCTGCCAGGGGAGGTGGTGGAAGCAGGTACGATAGAGACGTTTAAGAGGCATCTTGACAAATACATGAATAGGATGGGAATAGAGGGATACGTGCCCCGGAAGTGCAGAAGGTTTTAGTTTAGGCAGGCATCAAGATTGGCGCAGGCTTGGAGGGCCGAATGGCCTGTTCCTGTGCTGTTCTTTGTTCACACAGGTTTTTCATGAACCACTCCCCCACCCTCGCGCAGCTCCCTGTCTTCCCGGGCAGCCCCAAGATGGCTGCACGCGTCAGCTGTCGCTCTCTCCGAGCCTGGAGCACATAACCCTCGGCTCGACGCTCCCGGGTCATTATCACGTCGCGGTTCGTGGGAGCTTGCTGTGCACAAATTGGCCGCCATGTCTCCCACGTTCCAACAGAGGCCACGCTTCAAAAAAAAAACTCAGTGACTGACGGGTTTAACATCTCACCCGAAAGACAGTACCTCCGATAGTGCAGCACTCTTGTCGGTCTGGCACCGGGGGGAAAGGAGGAGCCTGGACTATTGAGTTCAAACCCGCGGCCACATGACTCAGAAGAGAGAGGTAGGCAGCTGTGCTCCATGAACTCTTCTCACCATCCAGTGTCGAACTAATCGACTGCGAGTTACAGCAAGGATATCAGACGGTTTCTCTAACAGTAAACAGACATCCAACGCGTTCTCACCTTCCGGACGACTGAGGGGTCAGGAGTTGGTCCATCTGGGCTGTGGGCATCGGTGAGAGCGAGTGCTCCTCGTAGGGACCGGGAGAAGCCGGGCTGCAAACCAACGGTAGAGAATCAGATCACACCAGGGCTAGATCAGTACTCACTATCACCACACACGCTCCCCCCCCCCCTCAACCAAAACCACCTCCCTCAACCAGCGTACTCACTATCCCCCAGCCTCCGCCGCTCCACCCCACCCTGGACCCTCCCTTTCGTACTCACTATTTGCCCAGGTCCAAGCACACCGTTGGCACTTTACTGCTGCAGTGCTCGTGGAACTTGTGGCCGCAGGTCTGGCAGCGGAAGCCATGGAACAGGAACTTCAGGCAGAAGTCGCAGAACGCCAGGTTGAAGAACGTCTTCCGGACCTGCAGGAGGAGAGGAATCGCCAGCCAGGTTACTGCGCCATCCGCTTCCCGCCTCGCCGCTTCTCTGCCCGGTCTGGGGGAGGTGACGGGGGGTGGGGGGGGGGGACACACCAGCTACCCCGCCTGCCCTGGAGCCTCACCCCGAGGTCCTTCACAACACACTGCAAACCAGCCGGGTGTCTTGAGATGAGAGCACCACTGCGTGTCCCTACGTACACACACACATGCCCCATATCAGTGTTAAACTTCACTTGCCACCTGCCAGCCCATCTGATCCAAATGCAGAAATACAAGAAGTCCGAGATGCAGCTCAGAAAGTCACCATTCAGTCCCTCATTGAAAGAGTGACCCAATTCGCCCCTCTGCATTCCTGCTCCTTCCCCACTGTCCTCAAAGTAGGTTTTCCCGTTCAAATATATATCCAATTCCTTTGAAGTCTCTCTGTAAATATTTTACCATTCTCCTTAATTCAACGTCCCCGGCAGATTCGGCCGGTTCACGGCGAGTTACAGTGGAGCAGATCACGGTGCGGGGCAGGGGGCGGGCCTCGACGTTACCGAGGGTCTGGGGCTCAACCCGACACCCTGGGCAGCACAGTGGCGCAGTGGTTAGCACCGCAGCCTCACAGCTCCAGCGACCCGGGTTCAATTCCGGGTACTGCCTGTGCGGAGTTTGCAAGTTCTCCCTGTGTCTGCGTGGGTTTTCTCCGGGTGCTCGGGTTTCCTCCCACATGCCAAAGACTTGCAGGTTGGTCGGTAAATTGGCCGTTGTAAATTGCCCCGAGTATAGGTCGGTGGTAGGGAAATATATAGGGACAGGTGGGGATGTGATGGGAATATGGAATTAGTGTAGGATTAGTATAAATGGGTGGTTGATGGTCGGCACAGACTCGGTGGGCTGAAGGGCCTGTTTCAGTGCTGGATCTCCAAACTAAACTCTCCCAGTCTGCCTCTACACCATCACTCGTGCTCGCTGCTTTTGACTTTTCAGCCACCTTCTGTTGTCAGTTCCCCCCGCCCGAGTGTGCTCACGCTCAGCGCGTGTCCGGGGTCACACATGCAGCAGGGATTTGCTCGGATGGGTGTCGGGAATGGGGGGGGGGGGGGCGTGGGGAAGATGTGGAGGACGCGGCCACTGCAGCAATCCAGAGACACACTCCCATTATCCAGGTTCACACTCCAGTACCGGCTCACTGCCACCTCCTCAAAGCCAACTTGTACTGGCCAGGGACACCCACGTCCCATGAATGTGACGAGCCACATGTCGGTCCGAACTATTTTTTTTTCTTGGCGGGGGGTGGGGGGGGGGGGGGTGGGGGAGAGGGGTGGCAAGTTTACAATTTTGTACATTTCAATCAGATTCTCCCCTCAGCCTTCTCTGTTCCAAGGAGAACAACCCCAGCCTATCCAATCTTTCCTCACGGCTGCATTTTTCCAGTCCTGGCAACATCCCCGTAAATCTCCTCTGTACCCTCTCTAGTGCAATTACATCCTTTCTGTAATGAGGTGACCAGAACTACACACAGTACTCAAGCTGTGGCCTAACCAATGAGTTATACAGTTCCAGCATAACCTCCCTGCTCTTATATTCCATACCTCGGCTAATAAAGGAAAGGATTCCATATGCCTTCTTAACCACCTTATCGACCTGTCCTGCTACCTTCAGGGATCTGTGGACATTCGCTCCAAGGTCGCTCACTTCCTCGACACCTCTCAGTATTTTCCCATTAATGGTGTATTCCTTTGCCTTGCTTGACCTCCCTGAATGCATCACCTCACACTTCTCCAGGTTGAATTCCATTTGCCACTTTTATGCTCAATCGATATCTTCCTGCAGCCTCCAGCTACCCTCCTCGCTCTCGACCACACGGCCAATCTTTGCGTCGTCTGCAAACGTCTTGATCGTGCCCCCTACATTTACGTCCAAATCGTTAACATGCACCACCAAAAGCAGGGGCACCAGTACTGAGCCCTGCGGAACGCCAGTGGAAACAGCCCTCCAGTCGCTAAAACACCCGTCAACAATTACCCTTCGTTTCCTGCCACTGAGTCAATTCTGTATCCACCTTGCTGCATTTCCCAGGATCCCATGGGCTTTTATTTTTTTTTTTAAACCAGTCCGCCGTGTGGGACCGTGTCAAAAGCCTTGCTCTTGCCTCTGAGTCAGAAGGCTGCGGGTTCAACCTGCAATCCAGAGGCTCGAGCCCCATAATCCAGGCTCAACACTCCCCGGGAGTCAGTTTTGAGGGAGGGCTGCACTCTTGGAGGTTCCACCTTTCAGGAAGAGATGTTGAACCCACTGGGTATTTCGGGAATGGCCGGGTAACGCAACGGGTGGGGGAGCTGGACGCCGATCAGCTCGGGACTTACAAAGTTGTGCATTGACAAGGGGACTTCATCAAGCACCTCCACCATGAGCTCCTCGCCCACCAGGGGCGTGATGTCGGTCGACCAGTCGGTCAGCTTCTTGTGGCTGAAGGGAGAAAGAAGAGAGACAGGCGTCAGTGGTTACAAGGACAACACACGGCCCCCCCCTGCCGATTCGCCTGCCTCGCACTGCACTGTCCCGTTGTACAACCAGCACAGCACAGTCGCCTGCTCATCCATATAGCTCCCCGTGTACGGGACTCTGCAACGCCCCGCGCCGTCTGTGTCGCACTCCGGAGCCACAGTAAGCCCCGTGTACAGCACTGGTGTGTATAAGCCCCATTTGCCAGCTTCAATACAAACTCAAGACAGAAATGCCGCAGTCAGTAACTCACCCATCAAGGAATCTGTAGACCGCACAGCATTTCTGGGACAAACCTCGGACTTTCAGTGCCTTGTCCAAGCTGTCGTTCACTGTCATTCCCTCACGAACATTTACCTGTGAAAAGCACAGCAGGTAGTTAAGAGGATAGGAGATCAAAGTCAGACACAGTACAACTCTCAAAAACCTGGCAATGTTTAACAGGAAGTGGAGAGGGAGCTTTACTCTGTATCTAACCCCCGTGCTGTACCTGTCCTGGGGAGTGTTTGATGGGGACAGTGTAGAGGGAGCTTTACTCTGTATCTAACCCCCGTGCTGTACCTGTCCTGGGGAGTGTTTGATGGGGACAGTGTAGAGGGAGCTTTACTCTGTATCTAACCCCCGTGCTGTACCTGTCCTGGGAGTGTTTGATGGGGACAGTGTAGAGGGAGCTTTACTCTGTATCTAACCCCCGTGCTGTACCTGTCCTGGGAGTGTTTGATGGGGACAGTGTAGAGGGAGCTTTACTCTGTATCTAACCCCCCGTACTGTACCTGTCCTGGGAGTGTTTGATGGGGACAGTGTAGAGGGAGCTTTACTCTGTATCTAACCCCCGTGCTGTACCTGTCCTGGGGAGTGTTTGATGGGGACAGTGTAGAGGGAGCTTTACTCTGTATCTAACCCCCCGTACTGTACCTGTCCTGGGAGTGTTTGATGGGGACAGTGTAGAGGGAGCTTTACTCTGTATCTAACCCCCCGTGCTGTACCTGTCCTGGGAGTGTTTGATGGGGACAGTGTAGAGGGAGCTTTACTCTGTAACTAACCGACCCGGGCTGGGCAGTATGACTTACCACCGTGCGTTGCTTGTTGGGCAGATAGACGCGGACAGTTCCCGTTGCTCTGGGCATCTCCCCGGGGCTGCCCGCCAGCGAGGGCCGGTGCTGGCCGTGGTGAGGGTGCTGCTCCAGGGAGCCGCCCGGGCTGGACGGCACTCCGCTGATGGTCAGGCTGGGCAGGCTGAACCCATTGCTCAGGGCAGGGGAGGATGCAGAGGCTCGTTTCATTCAGGCAGCAGAGGCTCACCTTGTAATCCCTGTGAATCAACAACAAGGCCCGGTGACTGGTTAAGCAGCAGTATCTCAATCAGCCCGGGAGGCTAACCTACAACATTTCTCATCGAGTTACAAAGCACAGAAACAGGCCCTTCGGCCCATCGTGTCTGTGCCGGCCATCAAGCATCTAACTATTCTAATCCCATTTCCCCACACTTGGCCCGTAGCCTTGTATGCTATAGCCTTTCAAGTGCTCATCTAAATACTTCTTAAATGTTGTGAGGGTTCCTGCCTCCACCACCCCTTCAGGCAGTGTGTTCCAGATTCCAACCACCCTCTGGGTGAAAACATTTTCCCTCAGATCCCCTCTAAACCTCCTGCCCCTTACCTTAAATCTATGCCCCCTAGTTATTGACCCCTCTGCTAAGGGAAAAAGTTTCTTCCTATCTAACCTATCAATGCCCCTCATAATTTTGTACACCTCAATTAAGTCCCCCCTCAGCCTTCTCTGCTCGAAGGAAAACAACCCTAGCCTATCCAGTCTCTCTTCATAGCTGGAGGGGGTTACTGAGATAGGGAGGGGTGTAGGGGCCGGAGGAGGTTACAGAGATAGGGAGGGTTGTAGGGGCCGGAGGAGGTTACAGAGATAGGGAGGGTTGTAGGGGCCGGAGGAGGTTACAGAGATAGGGAGGGTTGTAGGGGCCGGAGGAGGTTACAGAGATAGGGAGGGTTGTAGGGGCTGGGGGAGGTTACAGAGATAGGGAGGGTTGTAGGGGCTGGAGGAGGTTACAGAGATGGAAGGTTGTAGGGGCTGGAGGAGGTTACAGAGATAGGGAGAGTTGTAGGGGCTGGAGGAGATTACTGAGATAGGGAGGGTTGTAGGGGCTGGAGGAGATTACTGAGATAGGGAGGGTTGTAGGGGCTGGAGGAGGTTACAGAGAGGGACGGTTGTAGGGGCTGGAGGAGGTACAGAGATAGGGAGGGTTGTAGGGGCTGGAGGAGGTTACAGAGATAGGGAGGGTTGTAGGGGCTGGAGCAGGTTACAGAGATAGGGAGGGTTGCAGGTGCTGGAGGAGGTTACAGAGATAGGGAGGGTTGTAGGGGCCGGAGGAGGTTACAGAGATAGGGAGGGTTGTAGGGGCCGGAGGAGGTTACAGAGATAGGGAGGGTTGTAGGGGCCGGAGGAGGTTACAGAGATAGGGAGGGTTGTAGGGGCCGGAGGAGGTTACAGAGATAGGGAGGGTTGTAGGGGCCGGAGGAGGTTACAGAGATAGGGAGGGTTGTAGGGGCTGGGGGAGGTTACAGAGATAGGGAGGGTTGTAGGGGCTGGAGGAGGTTACAGAGATGGACGGTTGTAGGGGCTGGAGGAGGTTACAGAGATAGGGAGGGTTGTAGGGGCTGGAGGAGGTTACAGAGATGGACGGTTGTAGGGGCTGGAGGAGGTTACAGAGATAGGGAGAGTTGTAGGGGCTGGAGGAGATTACTGAGATAGGGAGGGTTGTAGGGGCTGGAGGAGATTACTGAGATAGGGAGGGTTGTAGGGGCTGGAGGAGGTTACAGAGAGGGACGGTTGTAGGGGCTGGAGGAGGTACAGAGATAGGGAGGGTTGTAGGGGCTGGAGGAGGTTACAGAGATAGGGAGGGTTGTAGGGGCTGGAGCAGGTTACAGAGATAGGGAGGGTTGCAGGTGCTGGAGGAGGTTACAGAGATAGGGAGGGTTGTAGCAACTGGAGGAGGTGACAGAGATACGGAGGGTAGTAGGGGCTGGAGGAGGTTACAGAGATAGGGAGTGTTGTAAGGGGCTGGAGGAGGTTACAGAGATAGGGAGGGTTGTAGGGGCTGGGGGAGGTTACAGAGATAGGGAGGGTTGTAGGGGCTGGGGGAGGTTACAGAGATAGGGAGGGTAGTAGGGGCTGGAGGAGGTTACAGAGATAGGGAGTGTTGTAAGGGGCTGGAGGAGGTTACAGAGATAGGGAGGGTTGTAGGGGCTGGAGGAGGTTACAGAGATAGGGAGGGTTGTAGGGGCTGGAGGAGGTTACAGAGATAGGGAAGGTTGTAGAGGCTGGAGGAGGTTACAGAGATAGGGACGGTTGTAGGGGCTGGAGGAGGTTACAGAGATAGGGAAGGTTGTAGGGGCTGGAGGAGGTTACAGAGATAGGGAGGGTTGTAGGGGCTGGAGGAGGTTACAGAGAGGGACGGTTGTAGGGGCTGGAGGAGATTACTGAGATAGGGAGGGTTGTAGGGGCTGGAGGAGATTACTGAGATAGGGAGGGTTGTAGGGGCTGGAGGAGGTTACAGAGAGGGATAGTTGTAGGGGCTGGAGGAGGTTACAGAGATAGGGAGGGTTGTAGCGGCCGGAGGAGGTACAGAGATAGGGAGGGTTGTAGGGGCCGGAGGAGGTTACAGAGATAGGGAGGGTTGAAGGGGCTGGAGCAGGTTACAGAGATAGGGAGGGTTGTAGCAACTGGAGGAGGTGACAGAGATACGGAGGGTCGTAGGGGCTGGAGGAGATTACAGAGATAGGGAGGGTTGTAGGAACTAGAGGAGGTTACAGAGATAGGGAGGGTTGTAGGAGCTGGAGGAGGTTACAGAGATAGGGAGGGTTGTAGGGGCTGGGGGAGGTTACAGAGATAGGGAGGGTTGTAGGGGCTGGGGGAGGTTACAGAGATAGGGAGGGTTGTAGGGGCTGGAGGAGGTTACAGAGAGGGACGGTTGTAGGGGCTGGAGGAGGTTACAGAGATAGGGAGGGTTGTAGGGGCTGGGGGAGGTTACAGAGATAGGGAGGGTTGTAGGAGCTGAAGGGGGTTACAGAGATAGGGAGGGTTGTAGAGGCTGGGGGAGGTTACAGAGATAGGGAGGGTTGTAGGGGCTGGAGGAGGTTACAGAGATAGGGAGGGTTGTAGGGGCTGGAGGAGGTTACAGAGATAGGGATGGGAATTGAGGCCTTGGGGTTGATTTGAAAACAATGATAAACATTTTAAAATCGAAGCATTGCTCGTCAGGGAAAGAAAGTAGGTCAGTGAGCACAGGGGGACGCTGTCGCCTGTCTCTGCTCTGTCAGCTGAGTGGTCCGTCTGCGCTGTGGTTTCCGTGGGCGGCTCGACTCAGCTGTCAGGTTCTGCCCCCACATCCTCCCCGCACCAGCTCTGTCAGTGACACGTCAGGAACCTTACTGCAGGGTCCTGTGATCATGCAATCAGCCGTCAGCTATCCAACAGCTCCTGTTGTCATGAGCAGAGCCTCCCGCGGCACAAAGGAGGCAAGGTGCTGCATTCGCCCGGCGCCTTTCACAACCTCAATACATCCCGAAGTGCGGCGCAGTCAGTGCAGTCAGCGCTGCGAACGGGACAACACGGCAGCCGATTGGCACACAGCAAGATCCCACAGTATGGCATAATAATGGCCAAAGATTCTCGGTTGAGTGTTACAAAAGCAAAACGCTGCAGATGTTGGAAATTTGAAATCGAAGCAGAAAATGCTGGAAATCCAGCTGGGTGTTTGTCGAGGGATAGATATCGGCCCCAAGACACTGAGGAGAACTTCCCACCACCCACACCCCCTCGCTGTCCTATTCATCTTCCGATAGTGGCCGTGGGCTCTTTTACATCCACCTGAGGGGGCCTCGGGTTTAACGTCTCTTCCTGAAAGACGGTCCCTCCGACAGTGCGGCACTCCCTCAGTACTGACCCTCCGACAGTGCGGCGCTCCCTCAGTACTGACCCTCCGACAGTGCGGCGCTCCCTCAGTACTGACCCTCCGACAGCGCGGCGCTCCCTCAGTACTGACCCTCCGACAGTGTGACACTCCCTCAGTACTGACCCTCCGACAGTGCGACACTCCCTCGGTACTGACCCTCCGACAGGGCGGCGCTCCCTCAGTACTGACCCTCCGACAGCGCGGCGCTCCCTCAGTACTGACCCTCCGACAGTGTGACACTCCCTCAGTACTGACCCTCCGGCAGTGCGACACTCCCTCGGTACTGACCCTCCGACAGGGCGGCGCTCCCTCAGTACTGACCCTCCGACAGGGCGGCGCTCCCTCAGTACTGACCCTCCGACAGTGCGGCGCTCCCTCAGTACTGACCCTCCGACAGTGCGGCGCTCCCTCAGTACTGACCCTCCGACAGCGCGGCGCTTCCTCAGTACTGACCCTCCGACAGTGCGGCGCTCCCTCAGTACTGACCCTCCGACAGCGCGGCGCTCCCTCAGTACTGACCCTCCGACAGTGTGACACTCCCTCAGTACTGACCCTCCGACAGTGCGACACTCCCTCGGTACTGACCCTCCGACAGGGCGGCGCTCCCTCAGTACTGACCCTCCGACAGCGCGGCGCTCCCTCAGTACTGACCCTCCGACAGTGTGACACTCCCTCAGTACTGACCCTCCGGCAGTGCGACACTCCCTCGGTACTGACCCTCCGACAGGCGGCGCTCCCTCAGTACTGACCCTCCGACAGTGCGGCTCTCCCTCAGTACTGACCCTCCGACAGTGCGGCGCTCCCTCAGTACTGACCCTCCGACAGGGCGGCGCTCCCTCAGTACTGACCCTCCGACAGTGCGGCGCTCCCTCAGTACTGACCCTCCGACAGTGCGGCGCTCCCTCAGTACTGACCCTCCGACAGCGCGGCGCTTCCTCAGTACTGACCCTCCGACAGTGCGGCACTCCCTCAGTACTGACCCTCCGACAGTGCGGCGCTCCCTCAGTACTGACCCTCCGACAGTGCAGCGCTCCCTCAGTACTGACCCTCCGACAGTGCGGCGCTCCCTCAGTACTGACCCTCCGACAGCGCGGCGCTTCCTCAGTACTGACCCTCCGACAGTGCGGCACTCCCTCAGTACTGACCCTCCGACGGCGCGGCGCTCCCTCAGTACTGACCCTCCGACAGTGCGGTGCTCCCTCAGTACTAACCCTCCGACAGGGCGGCGCTCCCTCAGTACTGACCCTCCGACAGTGCGGCACTCCCTCAGTACTGACACTCGGACAGGGCGGCACTCCCTCAGTACTGACCCTCCGACAGTGCGGCGCTCCCCCAGTACTGACCCTCCGACAGTGCAGCGCTCCCTCAGTATTGACCCTCCGACAGTGCGGCACTCCCTCAGTACTGACCCTCCGACAGGGCGGCACTCCCTCAGTACTGACCCTCCGACAGTGCGGCACTCCCTCAGTACTGACCCTCCGACAGTGCGGCGCTCCCCCAGTACTGACCCTCCGACAGTGCAGCGCTCCCTCAGTATTGACCCTCCGACAGTGCGGCGCTCCCTCAGTACTGACCCTCCGACGGCGCGGCGCTCCCTCAGTACTGACACCAGGGGTCGTGTCAGGCTGGGATTACGGGGCTCAAGTCTCTGGACTGGGGGCTCGAAACCTCGACCAGAGCTCCCCGGAATTTTTTTTTGGAGCGTACGGGTGATTCGTTTAAGTGTGCTGCAGCCCTAAAGGGTATGCACATCACGTGATCGGTTGAAAGGGCTGACCCGTCCGCAACCTGCGCAGGAACCTTCGGATCGCCACACGGCCGAGAGGCAACGCTGCCCACGAGCCTCTGACTCACTGTGACACTGCTGGAAAGGTCTGAATGATCTTCTCAGAATCAAATGTGGGATCACTTTCAAAGTCAGCTGAAGAGACTTTTCAGAAACGGACGGGCTGCTGTTTTTTTTTCCTAACTTCTGCTTATTTCTAGGAAATATTCCAAAATACTTTTGCAAGTGAATCATCTTTTTTTGATCTAACTGGTTTGGTTCGTCCACATGCGGCAGGGGACTAATGAGTCAGCACACACTGATGTCAAAGCACGCCTGCAAGACTCAAAAGTGGGCCATCAGGCCGAGCTGTCACATGGTTCACACATAACTTTCTTCATCATCTGAAATGTCTGGACATGACCTTGAGCAATTCAGAGAGCACCAAGTGCCTCCAAAAATAGCCCTGCCACTTATTTTGAAAGTATTTCCAGAAGAATGCCTATCAGATTGGCAAGTGGTACAATCCGACCATTAAAGGCAGACAGGCGATGACAACAGAAATACCAAATCTTCGACAACATACAGGCCAATAACCCCTCGCCTGTACTCTACCCAGCACGATGTACAGTACAATAACCCCTCGCCTGTACTCTAATCAGCACCATGTGCAGTACAATAACCACTCGCCTGTAATCTACTCTGCACCATGTACAGTACAATAACCCCTCGCCTGTAATCTACTCAGCACCATGTTCAGTACAATAACCCCTCGCCTGTACTCCAATCAGCACCATGTGCAGTACAATAACCACTCGCCTGTACTCTACTCTGCACCATGTACAGTACAATAACCCCTCGCCTGTAATCTACTCTGCACCATGTTCAGTACAATAACCCCTCGCCTGTAATCTACTCAGCACCATGGACAGTACAATAACCCCTCGCCTGTAATCTACGCAGCACCATGTACAGTACAATAACCTCTCCCCGTACTCTACCCAGCACCATGTACAGTACAATAACCTCTCCCCGTACTCTACCCAGCACCATGTACAGTACAATAACCTCTCCCCGTACTCTACTCTGCACCATGTACAGTACAATAACGCCTCGCCTATAATCTACCCAGCATGATGTACAGTAGAATAAACCCTCGCCTGTAATCTACCCAGCACCATGTACAGTACAATAACCCCTGACCTGTACTCTACCCAGCACCATGTACAGTACAATAACCCCTCGCCTGTACTCCACCCAGCACCATGTACAGTACAATCACCCCTGACCTGTACTCTACTCAGCACCATGTTCAGTACAATAACCCCTCGCCGGTACTCTACTCTGCACCATGTACAGTACAATAACCCCTCGCCTGTACTCTACTCAGCACCATGTGCAGTACAATAACCACTCGCCTGTACTCTACTCTGCACCATGTACAGTACAATAACCCCTCGCCGGTACTCTACCCAACACCATGTTCAGTACAATAACCCCTCCCCGTACTCTATCCAGCACCATGCACAGTACAATAACCCCTCTCCAATAATCTACTCAGCACCATATACAGTAGAATAACCGCTCGCCTGTACTCTACTCTGCACCATGTACTGTACAATAACCCCTCCCTGTACTCTACGCTGCACCATGTACAGTACAATCACCCCTGACCTGTACTCTACTCAGCACCATGTTCAGTACAATAACCCCTCGCCGGTACTCTACCCAGCACCATGTACAGTACAATAACCCCTCCCTGTACTCTACTCTGCACCATGTACAGTACAATAACCCCTCCCCGTACTCTACTCTGCACCATGTACAGTACAATAACCCCTCCCTGTACTCTATTCTGCACCTTGTACAGTACAATAACCCCTCCCCGTACTCTACTCTGCACCATGTACAGTACAAAAACCCCTCCCCGTACTCTACTCTGCACCATGTACAGTACAAAAACCCCTCGCCTGTACTCTACTCAGCACCATGGACAGTACAATAACCCCTCGCCTGTAATCTACTCAGCACCATGAACAGTACAATAACCCCTCCCCGTACTCGACCCAGCACCATGTACAGTACAATAACCCTTCCCCGTACTCTACCCAGCACCTTGTACAGTACAATAACCCCTCCCCATACTCTCCCCAGCACAATGTACAGTACAAAAACCCCTCGCATGTACTTTACTCGGCACCATGTACAGTACAATAACGCCTCGCCTATAATCTACCCAGCATTATGTACAGTTGAATAAACCCTCGCCTATATTCTACACAGCACAATGTACAGTACAATAACCCCTCGCCTGTAATCTACACAGCACCATGTTCAGTACAATAACCCCTCACCTGTACTCAACCCAGCACCACGTACAGTACAATAACCCCTCACCTGAACTCTACTCAGCACCATGTACAGAACAATAACCCCTCGCCTGTAATCTACTCAGCACCATGTACAGTACAATAACCCCTCCACTGTAATCTACCCAGCACCATGTACAGTACAATAACCCCTGACCTGTAATCTACGCTGCACCATGAACAGTACAAAAACCCCTCCCCGTACTCTACTCAGCACCATGTACAGTACAATAACCCCTCGCCTGTACTCTCCTCTGCACCATGCACAGTACAATAACCCCTCCCCGTACTCTACTCAGCACCATGCACAGTACTATATCCCCTCGCCTATAATCTACTCAGCACCATGTACAGTACAATAACCCCTCCCCATACTCTACTCAGCACCATGTACAGTACAATAACACCTCAGCTGAACTCTACTCTGCACCATGTACAATACAATAACCCCGACCTGTAATCTACTCAGCACCATGTACAGTACAATAACCCCTCCCTGTAATCTACTCAGCACCATGAACAGTACAAAAACCCCTCGCCTGTACTCTACTCAGCACCATGAACAGTACAAAAACCCCTCGCCTGTACTCTACTCTGCACCTTGTACAGTACAATAACCCCTCGCCTGTAATCTACTCAGCACCATGTACAGTACAATAACCCCTCGCCTGTAATCTACTCAGCACCATGTACAGTACAATAACCCCTCGCCTGTACTCTACTCAGCACCATGTACAGTACAATAACCCCTCGCCTGTAATCTACTCAGCACCATGTACAGTACAATAACCCCTCGCCTGTAATCTACTCAGCACCACGTACAGTACAATAACCTCTCGCCTGTACTCTACTCACACCATGTACAGTACAATAACCCCCCGCCTGTACTCTACTCAGCACCATGTACAGTACAATAACCCCTCGCCTGTACTCTACTCAGCACCATGTACAGTACAATAACCCCTCGCCTGTAATCTACTCAGCACCACGTACAGTACAATAACCTCTCGTCTGTACTCTACTCAGCACCATGTACAGTACAATAAACCCCGCCTGTACTCTACTCAGCACCATGTACAGTACAATAACCACTCGCCTGTACTCTAGCCAGCACCATGTACAGTACAATAACCCCTCCCTGTAATCTACTCAGCACCATGAACAGTACAAAAACCCCTCGCCTGTACTCTACTCAGCACCATGAACAGTACAAAAACCCCTCGCCTGTACTCTACTCTGCACCTTGTACAGTACAATAACCCCTCGCCTGTAATCTACTCAGCACCATGTACAGTACAATAACCCCTCGCCTGTAATCTACTCAGCACCATGTACAGTACAATAACCCCTCGCCTGTACTCTACTCAGCACCATGTACAGTACAATAACCCCTCGCCTGTAATCTACTCAGCACCATGTACAGTACAATAACCCCTCGCCTGTAATCTACTCAGCACCACGTACAGTACAATAACCTCTCGCCTGTACTCTACTCACACCATGTACAGTACAATAACCCCCCGCCTGTACTCTACTCAGCACCATGTACAGTACAATAACCCCTCGCCTGTACTCTACTCAGCACCATGTACAGTACAATAACCCCTCGCCTGTAATCTACTCAGCACCATGTACAGTACAATAACCCCTCGCCTGTAATCTACTCAGCACCACGTACAGTACAATAACCTCTCGCCTGTACTCTACTCAGCACCATGTACAGTACAATAACCCCCCGCCTGTACTCTACTCAGCACCATGTACAGTACAATAACCACTCGCCTGTACTCTAGCCAGCACCAGGTACAGTACAATAACCCCTCGCCTGTACTCTACCCAGCACCATGTACTGGACAATAACCCCTCCCCGTACACTACACTGCACCATGTACAGTACAATAACCCCTCGCATGTACTCTACCCAGCACCATGTACAGTACAATAATCCCTCCCTGTACTCTAAAAAAGCACTATGTACTGTACAATAACCCCTCGCCTGTACTCTACTCAGCACCATGTGCAGTACAATAACCACTCGCCTGTATTCAACTCTGCACCATGTACAGTATAATAACCACTCCCCTGTCTCTACCCAGCACCATGGACAGTACAATAACCCCTGGCCTGTACTCTACTCAGCACCATGTACAGTACAATAACCCCTCGCCTGTACTCTACTCTGCACCATGTACAGTACAATAACCCCTCCCCGTACTCTACTCTGCACCATGTACAGTACAATAACCCCTCCCTGTACTCTACGCTGCACCATGTACAGTACAATAACCCCTCCCCGTACTCTACCCAACACCATGTACAGTACAATAACCCCTCCCCGTACTCTACCCAACACCATGTACAGTACAATAACCCCTCCCCGTACTCTACCCAGCACCATGCACAGTACAATAACCCCTCTCCTATAATCTACTCAGCACCATGTACTGTACAATAACCCCTCGCCTGTAATCTACTCAGCACCACGTACAGTACAATAACCTCTCGCCTGTACTCTACTCAGCACCATGTACAGTACAATAACCCCTCGCCTGTAATCTACTCAGCACCACGTACAGTACAATAACCTCTCGCCTGTACTCTACTCAGCACCATGTACAGTACAATAACCCCCCGCCTGTACTCTACTCAGCACCATGTACAGTACAATAACCACTCGCCTGTACTCTAGCCAGCACCAGGTACAGTACAATAACCCCTCGCCTGTACTCTACCCAGCACCATGTACTGGACAATAACCCCTCCCCGTACACTACACTGCACCATGTACAGTACAATAACCCCTCGCATGTACTCTACCCAGCACCATGTACAGTACAATAACCCCTCCCTGTACTCTAAAAAAGCACTATGTACTGTACAATAACCCCTCGCCTGTACTCTACTCAGCACCATGTGCAGTACAATAACCACTCGCCTGTATTCAACTCTGCACCATGTACAGTATAATAACCACTCCCCTGTCTCTACCCAGCACCATGGACAGTACAATAACCCCTGGCCTGTACTCTACTCAGCACCATGTACAGTACAATAACCCCTCGCCTGTACTCTACTCTGCACCATGTACAGTACAATAACCCCTCCCCGTACTCTACTCTGCACCATGTACAGTACAATAACCCCTCCCTGTACTCTACGCTGCACCATGTACAGTACAATAACCCCTCCCCGTACTCTACCCAACACCATGTACAGTACAATAACCCCTCCCCGTACTCTACCCAACACCATGTACAGAACAATAACCCCTCCCCGTACTCTACTCTGCACCATGTACAGTACAATAACCCCTCCCCGTACTCTACTCAGCACCATGTACAGTACAATAACCCCTCCCTGTACTCTACTCTGCACCATGTACTGTACAATAACCCCTCGCCTGTACTCTCCTCTGCACCATGTACAGTACAATAACCCCTCACCTGTAATCTACTCAGCACCAGGTACAGTACAATAACCCCTCGCCTGTACTCTACTCCGCACCATGTACAGTACAATAACCCCTCGCCTGTAATCTACTCAGCACCATGTACAGTACAATAATCCCTCACCTGTACTCTACTCCGCACCATGTACAGTGCAATAACACCTCACCTGTACTCTTCTCAGCTCAATGTGCAGTACAATAACCCCTCGCCTGTACTCTACTCAGCACCATGTACAGTAGAATAACCCCTCACCTGTACTCTACTCAGAACCATGCACAGTACAAAAATCCCTCACCTGTAATCTACCCTGCACCATATACAGTACAACAACCCCTCGCCTGTAATCTACTCAGCACCATGTACAGTACAATAACCCCTCCCCGTACTCTACTCTGCACCATGTACAGTACAAAAACCCCTCGCCTGTACTCTACTCAGCACCATGTACAGTACAATAACCCCTCCCCGTACTCTACCCAGCAGCATGTACAGTATAAAAACCCCTCGCATGTACTCTACTCGGCACCATGTACAGTACAAAAACCCCTCGCATGTACTCTACTCTGCACCATGTACAGTACAAAAACCCCTCGCATGTACTCTACTCTGCACCATGTACAGTACAAAAACCCCTCGCATGTACTCTACTCTGCACCATGTACAGTACAAAAACCCCTCGCATGTACTCTACTCTGCACCATGTACAGTACAAAAACCCCTCACCTGTACTCTACCCAGCACCATGTACAGTACAATAACCCCTCAGCTGCAATCTACTCAGCACCATGTACAGTATAATAACCCCTCACCTGTAATCTACTCTGCACTAGATACAGTAGAATAACCCCTCGCCTGTACTCTACTCAGCACCATGAACAGTACAAAAACCCCTCGCCTGTACTCTACTCAGCACCATGTACAGTACAATAACCCCTCGCCTGTAATCTACTCTGCACCATGTACAGTACAATAACCCCTTGCCTGTACTCTACTCAGCACCATGTACAGTATAATAACCCCTCACCTGTAATCTACTCTGCACCAGATACAGTAGAATAACCCCTCGCCTGTACTCTACTCAGCACCATGAACAGTACAAAAACCCCTCGCCTGTACTCTACTCAGCACCATGTACAGTACAATAACCCCTCGCCTGTAATCTACTCAGCACCATGCACAGTACAATAACCCCTCGCCTGTACTCTAATCAGCACCATGTGCAGTACAATAACCACTCGCCTGTACTCTACTCTGCACCATGTACAGTACAATAACCCCTACCCGTACTCTACTCTGCACCATGTACAGTACAATAACCCCTCCCCGTACTCTACTCTGCACCATGTACAGTACAATAACCCCTCCCTGTACTCTACGCTGCACCACGTACAGTACAATAACCCCTCCCCGTACTCTACTCTGCACCATGTACAGTACAAAAACCCCTCGCCTGTACTCTACTCAGCACCATGTACAGTACAATAACCCCTCCCCGTACTCTACCCAGCACCATGTACAGTACAATAACCCCTCCCCGAACTCTACCCAGCACCATGTACAGTACAATAACCCCTCCCCGTACTCTACCCAGCACCATGTACAGTACAATAACGCCTCGCCTGTACTTTACTCAGCACCATGTACAGTACAATAACCCCTCCCCGTACTCTACCCAGCACCATGTACAGTACAATAACCCCTCCCCGAACTCTACCCAGCACCATGTACAGTACAATAACCCCTCCCCGAACTCTACCCAGCACCATGTACAGAACAATAACCCCTCCCCGTACTCTCCCCAGCACCATGTACAGTACAAAAACCCCTCGCATGTACTCTACTCGGCACCATGTACAGTACAATAACCCCTTGCCTGTACTCTACTCAGCACCATATACAGTAGAATAACCCCTCACCTGTAATCTACTCTGCACCAGATACAGTAGAATAACCCCTCGCCTGTACTCTACTCAGCACCATGAACAGTACAAAAACCCCTCGCCTGTACTCTACTCAGCACCATGTACAGTACAATAACCCCTCGCCTGTAATCTACTCAGCACCATGTACAGTACAATAACCCCTGGCCTGTACTCTACTCTGCACCATGTACAGTACAATAACCCCTCGCCTGTACTCTAATCAGCACCATGTGCAGTACAATAACCACTCGCCTGTACTCTACTCTGCACCATGTACAGTACAATAACCCCTCCCCGTACTCTACCCAGCACCATGTACAGTACAATAACCCCTCCCCGTACTCTACACAACACCATGTACAGTACAATAACCCCTCCCCGTACTCTACACAACACCATGTACAGTACAATAACCCCTCCCCGTACTCTACACAACACCATGTACAGTACAATAACCCCTCCCCGTACTCTACCCAGCACCATGCACAGTACAATAACCCCTCTCCTATAATCTACTCAGCACCATGTACAGTAGAATAACCGCTCGCCTATAATCTACTCAGCACCATGTACTGTACAATAACCCCTCCCCGTACTCTACCCAGCACCATGTACAGTACAATAACCCCTCCCTGTACTCTACGCTGCACCACGTACAGTACAATAACCCCTCCCCGTACTCTACTCTGCACCATGTACAGTACAATAACCCCTCCCCGTACTCTACGCTGCACCATGTACAGTACAATAACCCCTTGCCTGTACTCTACTCTGCACCATGTACTGTACAATAACCCCTCGCCTATACTCTACTCAGCACCATGTACAGTACAATAACCCCTCACCTGTAATCTACTCAGCACCAGGTACAGTACAATAACCCCTCGCCTGTACTCTACTCCGCACCATGTACAGTACAATAACCCCTCGCCTGTAATCTACTCAGCACCATGTACAGTACAATAACCCCTCGCCTGTACTCTACTCCGCACCATGTACAGTGCAATAACACCTCGCCTGGACTCTACTCAGCACCATGTACAGTACAATAATCCCTCACCTGTACTCTACTCCGCACCATGTACAGTGCAATAACACCTCGCCTGGACTCTACTCAGCACCATGTACAGAACAATAACCCCTCACCTGTACTCTTCTCAGCACCATGTACAGTACAATAACCCCTCGCCTGTACTCTACTCAGCACCATGTACAGTACAATAACCCCTCGCCTGTACTCTTCTCAGCACCATGTACAGTACAATAACCCCTCCCCATACTCTACTCAGCACCATGTACAGTACAATAACCCCTCGCCTGTACTCTTCTCAGCACCATGTACAGTACAATAACCCCTCACCTGTACTCTTCTCAGCACCATGTACATTACAATAACCCCTCCCCATACTCTACTCAGCACCATGTACAGTACAATAACCCCTCGCCTGTAATCTACTCAGCACCATGTACAGTACAATAACCCCTGGCCTGTACTCTACTCTGCACCATGTACAGTACAATAACCCCTTGCCTGTACTCTACTCAGCACCATGTACAGTATAATAACCCCTCACCTGTAATCTACTCTGCACCAGATACAGTAGAATAACCCCTCGCCTGTACTCTACTCAGCACCATGAACAGTACAAAAACCCCTCGCCTGTACTCTACTCAGCACCATGTACAGTACAATAACCCCTCGCCTGTAATCTACTCAGCACCATGCACAGTACAATAACCCCTCGCCTGTACTCTACTCTGCACCATGTACAGTACAATAACCCCTCGCCTGTAATCTACTCAGCACCATGTACAGTACAATAACGCCTCGCCTGTACTCTACTCAGCACCATGTACAGTACAATAACCCCTCCCCGTACTCTACCCAGCACCATGTACAGTACAATAACCCCTCCCCGAACTCTACCCAGCACCATGTACAGTACAATAACCCCTCCCCGAACTCTACCCAGCACCATGTACAGAACAATAACCCCTCCCCGTACTCTCCCCAGCACCATGTACAGTACAAAAACCCCTCGCATGTACTCTACTCGGCACCATGTACAGTACAATAACCCCTTGCCTGTACTCTACTCAGCACCATATACAGTAGAATAACCCCTCACCTGTAATCTACTCTGCACCAGATACAGTAGAATAACCCCTCACCTGTACTCTACTCAGCACCATGAACAGTACAAAAACCCCTCGCCTGTACTCTACTCAGCACCATGTACAGTACAATAACCCCTCGCCTGTAATCTACTCAGCACCATGTACAGTACAATAACCCCTGGCCTGTACTCTACTCTGCACCATGTACAGTACAATAACCCCTCGCCTGTACTCTAATCAGCACCATGTGCAGTACAATAACCACTCGCCTGTACTCTACTCTGCACCATGTACAGTACAATAACCCCTCCCCGTACTCTACCCAGCACCATGTACAGTACAATAACCCCTCCCCGTACTCTACACAACACCATGTACAGTACAATAACCCCTCCCCGTATTCTACTCAGCACCATGTACAGTACAATAACCCCTCCCCGTACTCTACCCAGCACCATGCACAGTACAATAACCCCTCTCCTATAATCTACTCAGCACCATGTACAGTAGAATAACCGCTCGCCTATAATCTACTCAGCACCATGTACTGTACAATAACCCCTCCCCGTACTCTACCCAGCACCATGTACAGTACAATAACCCCTCCCTGTACTCTACGCTGCACCACGTACAGTACAATAACCCCTCCCCGTACTCTACTCTGCACCATGTACAGTACAATAACCCCTCCCCGTACTCTACGCTGCACCATGTACAGTACAATAACCCCTTGCCTGTACTCTACTCTGCACCATGTACTGTACAATAACCCCTCGCCTATACTCTACTCAGCACCATGTACAGTACAATAACCCCTCACCTGTAATCTACTCAGCACCAGGTACAGTACAATAACCCCTCGCCTGTACTCTACTCCGCACCATGTACAGTACAATAACCCCTCGCCTGTAATCTACTCAGCACCATGTACAGTACAATAACCCCTCGCCTGTACTCTACTCCGCACCATGTACAGTGCAATAACACCTCGCCTGGACTCTACTCAGCACCATGTACAGTACAATAATCCCTCACCTGTACTCTACTCCGCACCATGTACAGTGCAATAACACCTCGCCTGGACTCTACTCAGCACCATGTACAGAACAATAACCCCTCACCTGTACTCTTCTCAGCACCATGTACAGTACAATAACCCCTCGCCTGTACGCTACTCAGCACCATGTACAGTACAATAACCCCTCGCCTGTACTCTTCTCAGCACCATGTACAGTACAATAACCCCTCCCCATACTCTACTCAGCACCATGTACAGTACAATAACCCCTCGCCTGTACTCTTCTCAGCACCATGTACAGTACAATAACCCCTCACCTGTACTCTTCTCAGCACCATGTACATTACAATAACCCCTCCCCATACTCTACTCAGCACCATGTACAGTACAATAACCCCTCGCCTGTACTCTTCTCAGCTCAATGTGCAGTACAATAACCCCTCGACTGTACTCTACTCAGCACCATGTACAGTAGAATAACCCCTCACCTGTACTCTACTCAGAACCATGCACAGTACAAAAATCCCTCACCTGTAATCTACCCTGCACCATATACAGTACAACAACCCCTCGCCTGTAATCTACTCAGCACCATGTACAGTACAATAACCCCTCCCCATACTCTATCCAGCACCATGTCCAGTACAATAACCCCTCGCCTGTAATCTACTCAGCACCATGTACAGTACAATAACCCCTCGCCTGTACTCTACTCTGCACCATGTACAGTACAATAACCCCTCACCTGTACTCTTCTCAGCACCATGTACATTAAAATAACCCCTCCCCGTACTCTACTCAGCACCATGTACAGTACAATAACCCCTCGCCTGTACTCTTCTCAGCTCTATGTGCAGTACAATAACCCCTCGCCTGTACTCTACTCAGCACCATGTACAGTAGAATAACCCCTCGCCTGTTCTCTACTCAGAACCATGTACAGTACAATAACCCCTCACCCGTACTCTACTCAGCACCATGTACAGTAGAATAACCCCTCGCCTGTACTCTGCGCAGCACCATGTAAAGTACAACAACCCCTCGCCTGTGTCTACCCAGCACCATGTACAGTACAATAACCCCTCCCCATACTCTACTCTGCACCATGTACAGTACAATAACCCCACGCCTGTACTCTACTCAGCACCACGTACAGAACAATAACCCCTCACCTGTACAACACTCATCACAGTGTACAGTACAATAACCCCTCGCCTGTACAACATCCAGCACGGTGTGCAATAAAATAACCCCTCGCCTGTACAACACTCATCACAGTGTACAGTAAAATAACCCCTCGCCTCTACAACATCCAGCACGGTGTACAGTACAATAACCCCTTGCTTGTACAACATCCAGCACGGTGTACAGTACAATAACCCCTTGCTTGTACAACACTCATCACAGTGTACAGTACAATAACCCCTCGCCTGTACAACATCCAGCACGGTGTGCAGTACAATAACCCCTTGCTTGTACAACATCCAGCACAGTGTACAGTACAATAACCCCTTGCTTGTACAACAGCCAGCACAGTGTACAGTACAATAACCCCTCGCCTGTGCAACACTCTTCACAGTGTACAGTACAATAACCCCTTGCTTGTACAGCATCCAGCACGGTGTACAGTACACTACGAACGTCCAATCTCTCTACACCTCCATCCCCCACCAGGACAGTTTTAGGGATCTCTACTTCTTCCTTGAGCAGAGGCCCAACCAGTCCCCATCCACCACCACCCTCCTCCACTTGGCTGAACTTGTTCTCACATTGAACAACATCTCCTTCAATCTCCACTTACTTCCTCCAAGTAAAAGGTGTTGCTATGGGTACCCGCATGGGCCCTAGTTATGCCTGTCTTTTTGTTGGATATGTCAAACATTTCTTGTTCCAGTCCTACTCAGGCCCCCTCCCCCAACTCTTTTTCCGGTACATTGATGACTGTATCGGTGTCGTTTCCTGCTCCCGCCCCAAACTGGAAAACTTTATCAACTTTGCTTCTAATTTCCACCCTTCTCTCACCTTTACATGGTCCATCTCCGAAACTTCCCTTCCCTTCCTCGACTACTGTCTCTATCTCTGGTGATAGGCTGTCTACTAATATCCATGAAAAACCCACTGACTCCCACAGCTACCTTGACTACACTTCTTCACACCCTACCTCCTGTAAGGACTCCATTCCATTATCCCAGTTTCTCCATCTCCGACACATCTGCTCTGATGATGCTACCTTCCACAACAGCTCTTCTGATATGTCTTCCTTTTTCCTCAACCGAGGATTCCCCCCCCACGGTGGTTGACAGGGCCCTCAACCGTGTCCGCCCATTTCCTGCACCACTACCCTCACCCCTTCCCCTCCCTCCCAGAACCGCGACAGGGTTTCCCTTGTCCTCGCTTTCCACCCCATCAGCCTCCAGATCCAAAGGATCATCCTCCGCCATTTCCGCCACCTCCAGCGTGATGCCACTACCAAACACATCTTCCCCTCCCTTCCCCTGTCAGCATTCCGAAGGGATCGGTCCCTCCGTGACACCCTGGTCCACTCCTCCATTACCCCCACCACCTCGTCCCCTTCCCATGGTACCTTCCCCTGCAATCGCAGGGGGTGTAACACCTGCCCATTTACCTCCTCTCTCTTCACTATCCCAGGCCCCAAACACTCCTTTCAGGTGAAGCAGCGATTTACTTGTACTTCTTTCAATGTAGTATACTGTATTCGCTGCTCACAATGTGATCTCCTCTACACTGGAGAGACCAAACGCAGACTGGGTGACCGCTTTGCGTAACACCTCCGCTCAGTCCACAAGCAGGGCCCCGAGCTTCCGTTTGCTTGCCATTTCAACACTCCCCCCTGCTCTCATGCTCACATCTCTGTCCTGGGATTGCTGCAGTGTTCCAGTGAACATCAACGCAAGCTTGAGGAACAGCATCTCATTTACCGATTAGGCACACTACAGCCTGCCAGACTGAACACTGAATTCAATAATTTCAGAGAATGACGGGCTCTGCATTTTACTTTTATTTTTAGTTTTTTTCCTTTTTCCTTTTTTTATATTTTTGTGTGTTTATTTTATTTTATTTCATCTTAGTTTGTTCAGTTTGCTTACTCACTGTTTTTTTTTTCATGTTTGTACTTGCAGCTGTTCAATTTTCAGTCCATTAACACCCTATCTGTACTAATGCTTTGTGTCTTTCAACTCACCATTGACATATTGTTTGCCTTTGCTCCATGACCTTCTGGTCAGCTATTCTGTGACCTTGTCCTATCTACACCTTCTCCTTTGTTATCTCTTGCCCCACCCCCGCTTTACTTGCTTATGCCAAAGACTTGCAGGTTGACAGGTAAATTGGCCATTATAAATTGCCCCTAGTATAGGTAGGTGGTAGGGGAATTGAGGGAAGGTGGGGATGTGGTAGGAATATGAGATTAATGTAGGATTAGTATAAATGGGTGGTTGATGGTCGGCACAGACTTGGTGGGCCGAAGGGCCTGTTTCAGTGCTGTATCTCTAAATAAATAAAAAAATAACCTCTTACATTTCTAAAAATGCCAGTTCTGAAGGGTCACTGACCTGAAACGTTAACTCTGCTTCTCTCTCCACAAATGCTGCCAGATCTGCAGAGTATTTCCAGCATTTTTTATCTTCATTACAGTACAATAACCCCTCGCCTGTAAAACACCCAGCAGGGCGGACAGTACAGTAACCCCTCGTTTGTACAACACTTACAATAACCCATCGCCTGTACAACAGCCAGCACGGTGAAGAGTACAGTAACCCCTCACGGTGCCCTGCTCCTGAGACTCGAGCATAGAAATCAAGCTGACACTTCAAGTCCAGTACAGAGGGAGCGCCGCACTGTCGGAGGGTCAGTACTGAGGGAGCGCCGCACTGTCGGAGGGTCAGTACTGAGGGAGCACCGCACTGTCGGAGGGTCAGTACTGACGGAGAGCGTCACTGTCGGAGGGTCAGTACTGAGGGAGCTCCGCACTGTCGGAGGGTCAGTACTGAGGGAGCTCCGCACTGTCGGAGGGTCAGTACTGAGGGAGCGCCACACTGACGGAGGGTCAGTACTGAGGGAGCGCCGCACTGTCGGAGGGTCAGTACTGAGGGAGCGCCGCACTGTCGGAGGGTCAGTACTGAGGGAGTGCTGCACTGTCGGAGGGTCAATACTGAGGGAGCGCCGCACTGTCGGAGGGTCAGTACTGAGGGAGTGCTGCACTGTCGGAGGGTCAATACTGAGGGAGCGCCGCACTGTCGGAGGGTCAGTACTGAGGGAGCGCCGCACTGTCGGAGGGTCAGTACTGAGGGAGCGCCGCACTGTCGGAGGGTCAGTACTGAGGGAGAGCCGCACTGTCAGAGGGTTAGTACTGAGGGAGCGCCGCACTGTCGGAGGGTCAGTGCTGAGGGAGTGCCGCACTGTGGGAGGGTCAGTACTGAGGGAGCGCCGCACTGACGGAGGGTCAGTACTGAGTGAGCGGCGCACTGTCGGAGGGTCAGTACTGAGGGAGTGCCACACTGTCGGAGGGTCAGTACTGAGGGAGCGCCGCACTGTCGGAGGGTCAGTACTGAGGGAGCGCCGCACTGACGGAGGGTCAGTGCTGAGGGAGTGCCGCACTGTGGGAGGGTCAGTACTGAGGAAGCGCCGCACTGTCGGAGGGTCAGTACTGAGGGAGGGCCACACAGTCGGAGGGTCAGTACTGAGGGAGGGCCACACTGTCGGAGGGTCAGTACTGAGGGAGGGCCACACTGTCGGAGGGTCAGTACTGAGGGAGGGCCACACTGTCGGAGGGTCAGTACTGAGGGAGGGCCACACTGTCGGAGGGTCAGTACTGAGGGAGTGCCTCACTGTCGGAGGGTCAGTACTGAGGGAGCGCCGCACTGTCAGAGGGTCAGTACTGAGGGAGCGCCGCACTGTCAGAGGGTCAGTACTGAGGGAGCGCCGCACTGTCGGAGGGTCAGTACTGAGGGAGCGCCGCACTGTCGGAGGGTCAGTACTGAGGGAGCGCGGCACTGTCGGAGGGTCAGTACTGAGGGAGCGCCGCATTGTCGGAGGGTCAGTACTGAGGGAGGGCCGCACTGTCGGAGGGTCAGTACTGAGGGAGGGCCACACTGTGGGAGGGTCAGTACTGAGGGAGCGCCGCACTGTGGGAGGGTCAGTACTGAGGGAGCGCCGCACTGTCGGAGGGTCAGTACTGAGGGAGTGCCGCACTGTCGGAGGGTCAGTACTGAGGGAGTGCCGCACTGTCGGAGGGTCAGTACTGAGGGAGCGCCGCACTGACGGAGGGTCAGTACTGAGGGAGGGCCACACTGTCGGAGGGTCAGTACTGAGGGAGCGCCGCACTGACGGAGGGTCAGTACTGAGGGAGCGCCGCGCTGTCGGAGGGTCAGTACTGAGGGAGGGCCACGCTGTCGGAGGGTCAGTAATGAGAGAGCGCCGCACTGACGGAGGGTCAGTACTGAGGGAGGGCCACACTGTCGGAGGGTCAGTACTGAGGGAGCACCGCACTGTCGGAGGGTCAGTACTGAGGGAGCACCGCACTGACGGAGGATCAGTACTGAGGGAGGGCCACACTGACGGAGGATCAGTACTGAGGGAGCGCCACACTGTCGGAGGGTCAGTACTGAGGGAGCGCCGCACTGTCGGCGGGTCAGTACTGAGGGAGCGCCGCACTGTCGGAGGGTCAGTACTGAGGGAGCGCCGCACTGTCGGAGGGTCAGGACTGAGGGAGCGCCGCACTGTCGGAGGGTCAGGACTGAGGGAGCGCCGCACTGTCGGAGGGTCAGGACTGAGGGAGCGCCGCACTGTCGGAGGGTCAGTACTGAGGGAGCGCCGCACTGTCGGAGGGTCAGTACTGAGGGAGCGCCGCACTGTCGGAGGGTCAGTACTGAGGGAGCGCCGCACTGTCGGTGGGTCAGTACTGAGGGAGCGCCGCACTGTCGGAGGGTCAGTCCTGAGGGAGCGCCACACTGTCGGAGGGTCAGTACTGAGGGAGCGCCGCACTGTCGGAGGGTCAGTGCTGAGGGAGCGCCGCACTGTCGGAGGGTCAGTACTGAGGGAGCGCCGCACTGTGGGAGGGTCAGTACTGAGGGAGCGCCGCACTGACGGAGGGTCAGTACTGAGGGAGCGCCGCACTGACGGAGGGTCAGTGCTGAGGGAGCGCCGCACTGTCGGAGGGTCAGTACTGAGGGAGCGCCGCACTGACGGAGGGTCAGTACTGAGGGAGCGCCGCACTGACGGAGGGTCAGTGCTGAGGGAGTGCCGCACTGTGGGAGGGTCAGTACTGAGGGAGCGCCGCACTGACGGAGGGTCAGTACTGAGTGAGCGGCGCACTGTCGGAGGGTCAGTACTGAGGGAGTGCCACACTGTCGGAGGGTCAGTACTGAGGGAGCGCCGCACTGACGGAGGGTCAGTACTGAGGGAGGACCACACTGTCGGAGGGTCAGTACTGAGGGAGCGCCGCACTGTCGGAGGGTCAGTACTGAGGGAGTGCCGCACTGTCGGAGGGTCAGTACTGAGGGAGTGCCGCACTGTCGGAGGGTCAGTACTGAGGGAGTGCTGCACTGACGGAGGGTCAGTACTGAGGGAGGGCCACACTGTCGGAGGGTCAGTACTGAGGGAGCGCCGCGCTGTCGGAGGGTCAGTACTGAGGGAGTGCTGCACTGTCGGAGAGGCATTAATGAGGGAGTGCTGCGAAGTTGGAGGTGCTTCCTTTCGATGAGATATTTAACCCGAGACTCACCGCTCTCTCAAGTGGATGTAAAAGATCGCACAGCCACGACTGGAAGGGGAGGGCGTGAGCAGGTCAGGAGGGCGGTGGGGGAGTTCACTGCTCTGGGGCAATATTTATCTCTCAACTAACATCACTCACAAACAAACAGTCATGTCCTCATTTTTGCTTCTGCAAGCTGGCTGCTGCATCTCCTACATTACAGCAGTGACAACACCTCAAACGGCTTTCGTAGGGTGGGTCGCGCTTCGGGAGGGACATCCTCAGGTTGCGAAAGGCGCTGCAGAAATGCAAGATTCTTTCTCACATAACTATCCGTCAACCACAAGACTGCTCACGCAATGCTCTATTCATTCATACACGTCATTAAGAAACATGGTGGAAAACACATTGTAACAATTAGCGGTGGACCCTTACCTGCAGGAAGTGCGGTGTCAGGCGGAGCGCAGGCTGTTTCGCCGGGAAACGCCACGACTTCTCCCGCTTTTCCTCCTGGACGAGCGACGTCGAACGCACCTCCGGGGGTGGGGGGGGGGGGGGGGGGTGGGGGGGGTGGTGGTGTGTGTGTGGGGGAAAACAGCGCCTTCCTGGAATGAGAAGTGAGCTTCGTTAACTGCAGCCCAACCTGTAAGTCGACACAGGACTGCCCAGCCTTTATTACACCGGAGACCCTGTTCTCTCCCGTGTCCTGGAATCGACATTTATCCCCGGACAATATCACTGCAACCGCTAATCAGGTCATTCAGCACGTGGGAGCTCCCTCTACACTGTCCCCATCAAACACTCCCCAGGACAGGTACAGCACGGGGGTTAGATACAGAGTAAAGCTCCCTCTACACTGTCCCCATCAAACACTCCCCAGGACAGGTACAGTACGGGGGTTAGATACAGAGTAAAGCTCCCTCTACACTGTCCCCATCAAACACTCCCCAGGACAGGTACAGTACGGGGGTTAGATACAGAGTAAAGCTCCCTCTACACTGTCCCCATCAAACACTCCCCAGGACAGGTACAGCACGGGGTTAGATACAGAGTAAAGCTCCCTCTACACTGTCCCCATCAAACACTCCCCAGGACAGGTACAGTACGGGTGTTAGATACAGAGTAAAGCTCCCTCTACACTGTCCCCATCAAACACTCCCCAGGACAGGTACAGTACGGGGGTTAGATACAGAGTAAAGCTCCCCTCTACACTGTCCCCATCAAACACTCCCCAGGACAGGTACAGCACGGGGGTTCGATACAGAGTAAAGCTCCCTCTACACTGTCCCCATCAAACACTCCCCAGGACAGGTACAGTACGGGGGTTAGATACAGAGTAAAGCTCCCCTCTACACTGTCCCCATCAAACACTCCCCAGGACAGGTACAGCACGGGGGTTAGATACAGAGTAAAGCTCCCTCTACACTGTCCCCATCAAACACTCCCCAGGACAGGTACAGTACGGGGGTTAGATACAGAGTAAAGCTCCCTCTACACTGTCCCCATCAAACACTCCCCAGGACAGGTACAGCACGGGGATTAGATACAGAGTAAAGCTCCCTCTACACTGTCCCCATCAAACACTCCCCAGGACAGGTACAGTACGGGGGTTAGATACAGAGTAAAGCTCCCCTCTACACTGTCCCCAACAAACACTCCCCAGGACAGGTACAGTACGGGGGTTAGATACAGAGTAAAGCTCCCTCTACACTGTCCCCATCAAACACTCCCCAGGACAGGTACAGTACGGGGGTTAGATACAGAGTAAAGCTCCCTCTACACTGTCCCCATCAAACACTCCCCAGGACAGGTACAGTACGGGTGTTAGATACAGAGTAAAGCTCCCCTCTACACAGTCCCCATCAAACACTCCCCAGGACAGGTACAGCACGGGGGTTAGATACAGAGTAAAGCTCCCTCTACACTGTCCCCCATCAAACACTCCCCAGGACAGGTACAGTACGGGTGTTAGATACAGAGTAAAGCTCCCTCTACACTGTCCCCCATCAAACACTCCCCAGGACAGGTACAGTACGGGTGTTAGATACAGAGTAAAGCTCCCCTCTACACAGTCCCCATCAAACACTCCCCAGGACAGGTACAGTACGGGGTTCGATACAGAGTAAAGCTCCCTCTACACTGTCCCCATCAAACACTCCCCAGGACAGGTACAGTACGGGGGTTAGATACAGAGTAAAGCTCCCCTCTACACAGTCCCCATCAAACACTCCCCAGGACAGGTACAGTACGGGGGTTAGATACAGAGTAAAGCTCCCTCTACATTGTCCCATCAAACACTCCACAGGACAGGTACAGTACGGGTGTTAGATACAGAGTAAAGCTCCCTCTACACTGTCCCCATCAAACACTCCCCAGGACAGGTACAGTACGGGGTTAGATACAGAGTAAAGCTCCCTCTACACTGTCCCCATCAAACACTCCCCAGGACAGGTACAGTACCGGGGTTAGATACAGAGTAAAGCTCCCTCTACACAGTCCCCATCAAACACTCCCCAGGACAGGTACAGTACGGGGTTCGATACAGAGTAAAGCTCCCTCTACACTGTCCCCATCAAACACTCCCCAGGACAGGTACAGTACCGGGGTTAGATACAGAGTAAAGCTCCCTCTACACTGTCCCCATCAAACACTCCCCAGGACAGGTACAGTACGGGTGTTAGATACAGAGTAAAGCTCCCCTCTACACAGTCCCCATCAAACACTCCCCAGGACAGGTACAGTACGGGTGTTAGATACAGAGTAAAGCTCCCCTCTACACAGTCCCCATCAAACACTCCCCAGGACAGGTACAGCACGGGGGTTAGATACAGAGTAAAGCTCCCTCTACACAGTCCCCATCAAACACTCCCCAGGACAGGTACAGTACGGGGGTTAGATACAGAGTAAAGCTCCCCTCTACACTGTCCCCATCAAACACTCCCAGGACAGGTACAGTACGGGGTTAGAAAGAAAAAAAAAGAAAAAAAAAACTGGGGATGACTGCTAATTGCGGCAACGAGTCTCAGCTGACAGTTGGAGGTTGCAGAGGTGGAGAGAGGAGCTGCGCTGAGCAAGGGAGAGCAGCTACAACTAAGCAGAGGTGAAACTTCAACAACAATCTCCATTAAAGAGAAGAAAGAGACATTTTTTGGAAACAAGGCTTTGTCTGGAGGTGGGTGCTGAACACCAGTAATTTACTTTGGACTGTTGGGGGAGGAACAAGTGGCTGGAACAACAAGGGGTGGGGCTGCCAATTCAACAGGAGTCTGTGCTGCTGCAAAAGCACACAGGGAAGCTCCCTCCCCACCCCAATTGCCAAGCCTGGGTCAGCTGAAGCTGCCCAGCTAAACAGACGGAAGGGGATAGATAGTGCCTGGGCAGCTTCAGCTGACCCAGGTGAAGACGACTCCCCCAACCACAAGACCAAGTTCAAAGACTGTTTTAAGTGTACTGTGTGCACCACCTCCAGAAAGCAAGTCATCCCTTCCAGCCTGCCTTTGCCTCTCCTCTATTACCTCAGCCTCTCCACTAACCTGTTGTTTGTTTGCTTGTTTTTAATACATATTCAATATTTTCAGTGAATCGCTGATATTTGGTGTACAAGCCCACAATTTGGGGTGGGTTTAGCTCTTAGACCCATGGCAAGCCCTTCATCACCGGTGGCGGGGCCCTCTACTCCCGATGCAGCTGCAGCTTCTGTGGCTGCCCACGTGGCCCCGTCACTCTTTAAATTGCTAACATCCAGCCATGGGGTGAAGAACTATCCCCACCCCAACATGTCTATTGAGGCCTGCGTAAAGGCAATGGCCAAGGTTGTCGGCCCCTCGGCCATTGTTGCGGCCTCAAAGATGTATGGGAAGGCTGTGTTCTTTTTGAAGACCGAGCGGGCGGTGTCCCTGGCCCTGAGTAAAGGGCTCACTGTGGGGGGGACCTTCCTGCCAGTGGACCCTCTGGGGGCCACTGCGCATCGGATAATGTTGTCCAACATCCCACCCTTCATTCCCAGTGAGCTCCTCCTCCCCCACCTGCACCATCTGTGGGAGGTGAGGTCGGGGATCACCCCAGTCCGGCTTGGTCTGCGGGAACACAGCCTCCAACATGTCTACTCCTTCCGCCGCCAGTTATTTATGCAGCTGGCGCGGGAGGAGGACACGGATGGCCAATTTAATGTGGAGTTCCAGGGGACGGCCTACCGCGTCTTTTGGACCTCGGACGGGGCGCGGTGCCACGTCTGCAAGGGGGTGGGGCATGTTCGTAAGAACTGCCCCAATCTCCCGGCCGCCAGCTCCACCTCAGCTGTTTCGTTCCACAGCACCTCCTCACACTCCCCCCACACATCCAACAGACACCGCTCAGTCGGTTCCGGAGGCTGTGGTTTTCACAGCCTCCAGCGGGGAGGGGAGTGCCCGTCCGAGTGGAAAGAAGACACGGAGGCAAAAGAAACATCAAGAGGCGCGTCCCCTGGACACATTGAAACAACCCGAGTCTGAGCTCAGCCCAAAGCCCGTTCTCATGGAATCCACCTGTCCCAGGGCTGGGCTCAGGCCCAGGGTGACTAAAAAGGAGGGTGCGGAGGCCTCTGATGACATGGAGGTCTCTGAGCCTCTGCGCCCTAGTGGGAGAAAGAGAAGAAGGCACCCCTCCACAGAAATAACACAGGGCCCTGAGGCGCAGGGCCCATCTGTTGGAGGGGAGCTGTCTCCTGTTTCGGGTCCCCAGGTTTCCCCTACCGCCACCACCAAGGCTACAAAGTCCGGGGAGGAGCTCCCTATTCCTCAGGATGGAGGGGAGGGGAAGGCCCCGCTACATGAGGCCCCTACTGAAAGAGTAAGTGGGGTCCTGCTTGTGGTGGGGGAGCCTGAGGACGCCACCCATTCTGCCACTGCTACTGGGTCGGGTGCCCTGAGTGAAGGGGAGGGCGAGGCCCCAGAGGGTCGGCCCTCCCAGCCGGAGTCCACCACCAACCAGGAGACACCCGACCCGGTTATAACAGAGAATGCTGCCCCATCTGCTGGACCTGTGGGTGCTGGCGGAGCGGGAGATGGCCTCCTCTCTCCGCCTCCGGTCTCGGCTCCGGCTGGATTTCCGGAGCCGGGAACTTCTGTCTCCCCTGGACCACTCATTGGCCTGGGGACGGAGGTGGAGGGGGGTCCTGAACTGCTGGCGCCCACAGGCTCCAGTTTCACAGGAAAACCCAGAGAGGACTCCTCCGCCATCGATCCTGGGGGTGGGATCGTGACGGAGGCAGAACCAGCTGGCGCGGCCGGGATGTCCGCCCCACCGTGTGTGGTGGATGTGTCGGCCACTGGCTGTGACGACCCGGAGGAGGATGGGGATTCGGTGCGGGGCACGGAGGATGATCTTGATTCCATCGCCAGTGAGGTGGTGGAGTCCCTCGTGCCTCCCACCGAATCTCCTCTCATCCCCACGGCGGAACTCCGGGATTTCCTCGCGGTTTGCAGGGGCTGCCGCAATAAGGTTCAGCTGGCCCTCGACCGTTGGTCGAATCTGGCGCTGATCATCCAGTCCGTCCGTACTGCCCTTAAGATAGCGGGCAAGCGCGCAGGCGTGAAACTGGTTGAGAGGCGCCGTTTTAATGTGTTCCTCAATGAGTTGCTGGGGGAGTGGAGGGCCAGGTGCACTTCCACTCCCTCCTCACAGTGAGGTGTTGGTGACGGGTTTTAAGTACCTTTGACATGAAGATAACCATAGCCAGCCTCAACATCAACGGCAGCAGGGGGTCTCACCGCAGATTTCACAATTTCTCAGTCCTTAGGGAAGAGAGATACGCGGTGAGCTTTCTGCAGGAAACCCACACCGTTCCGGGAGACGAAGCCACCTGGCTCCTGGAGTGGCAGGGTGGGGTCTACATGGGTCACCTCACCCCTATTTCTAGTGGGGTGGCTATCTTGTTGGCCCCGACTTTTCAACCGGAGATCTTGGGGGTCAAGGAGCTAGTGCCGGGCCGCTTGCTCCACCTCGCCGTTCGCCTGGGTAGCGTGCCGCTCCACTTTGTGAACGTGTACGCGCCCAGGCCCGGCACATTGCAAGCTCACTTCTTTGAAGAAGTGTCTGCTCTCTTGAGCTCCATCGATAGCGGCGAGTGCATCATCCTCAGGGGGGATTTTAACTGCACCCTCGAGGTGGGGGATCGCTCCGGTCCCCAGCGCGGCCAAGCGTCGGTGGAGAAGTTGAGGGGACTGATCAGCTCCCTTAACTTGGTGGACATCTGGCAGAATCTCCATCCCGACTCCAGCGCCTTCACGTGGAGGTCTGGAGGAGGAGGGTCCCGAATCGACCGCCTCTACATTTCGCAGGCGTACATCTCCCGCGTCTCGGCGGCCTCCATGCGGCTGGTGCTGTGCTCGGACCACCTGGTGTGGGCGGAGTTTACTCCGCTCCGCAGGCGGGCGAGGTCCGCGTACTGGCACTTTAACAACCGGCTGCTGGAGGACAAGCGATTTCGGGACTCGTTCTGTCGATTCTGGACCGACTGGAGAAGGAAGCAGGGGGGCTTCCCCTCCTTGAAGCTATGGTGGGATGTGGGCAAGACTCACATCCGCGTCTTCTGTCAGGAGTACACGAAGGGGTCGACCAAGAGGCGGGAAGCCGAGATCGGGCGCCTTGAGAGGGAGGTGCTCGACTTGGAGTCCCGCCTCGGTAATGCCGTCGTGGACCCGGCCCTGTGGCAGGCGTACAAAGAGAAGAAGGGCGCGCTGAGGGACCTGCAGCTCATAGGGTCCCAAGGCGCGTACGTGAGGTCGAGGATCCAGATCCTGGAAGATTTGGACCGCGCCTCACCCTTCTTCTACTCGCTGGAAAAATGGCGGGGGGTCCGTAAGCAGCTCGTCGAGCTGCTGGCCGACGACGGATCCTCCATCACGGATCCGGAGGGAATGGGCCTCCTGGTCCAAACTTATTATAGTGCGTTGTTCTCTCCGGATCCGTCCAGCGAGTATGCGCGCAGAGTTTTGTGGGAGGACCTGCCGCAGGTCAGCCCAGAGGGCGCCGAAGGATTGGAGGCTCCGCTCACGTTGGTGGAGCTGACTGGCGCCCTCCACCAGCTCTCAAGGGGCAAATCCCCAGGGCTGGATGGGTTGACCGTGAAGTTCCTCAGGGCGTTCTGGGATGTCCTGGGGGACGATTACGCACGGGTCCTGGGGGAAAGCCTGGTGACCGGGGAGATGCCCCTCTCGTGGCGCAGGGCGGTCATCGTCCTGCTGCCGAAGAGGGGCGATCTCCGCCTGCTTAAAAACTGGCGTCCGGTCTCCCTCCTCAGCACGGATTATAAGATCTTTGCCCGGGCTATGTCTACCCGCCTGGGCTCCGTGCTGGCCCACATGATCCACCCCGACCAGTCCTACACGGTCCCGGGCCGGTCCATCCAGGACAACATCCACCTGGTCAGGGACCTGATCCATCTTTCCCAGAGGACTGGTCAGTCGGCCGCCTTTCTCTCCCTCGATCAGGAGAAGGCGTTCGACAGGGTGGATCACGATTACCTTTTCGGGACTCTGCGCGCTTTCGGACTCCAGCCGCATTTCGTGGCCCGGGTCCGACTTTTATACGCCGCCCCAGAGTGTCTAGTCAAAGTTAACGGGTCCTTGACGGCACCCCTTCGCTTTGGGAGAGGAGTGCGTCAGGGGTGCCCCATGTCCGGCCAATTGTATACCATCTGCGTGGAGCCCTTCCTGTGCCTGCTTCGCAGGAGGTTGACGGAATTGGCTCTGCGCGAGCCAGCCATGCGGGTCATCCTCTCGGCTTACGCCGACGACGTGCTCGTCGCGATCACAGATCCCGTTGACTTGCGGAGGATGCGCGACTGCCAGCAGACCTTTTCTGCCGCGTCCTCCACGAGGATCAATTGGGAGAAATGTTCCGGACTCCTGGTGGGTCAGTGGCGGGTGGACTCCCTGCCGGAGGAGATGATACCTTTTGCGTGGAGCACCACGCACCTCCTCTATCTGGGAGTCCACCTTAGCCCCGCTGAGGAAGCCTGGCCGGCAAACTGGCAAGAGTTGGAGGCGAAAGTCACCGCTCGGCTGGGGCGCTGGACAGGACTGCTCCGAGTGCTTTCCTACAGGGGCCGAGCGCTGGTCATAAACCAACTGTGGCCTCCATGCTGTGGTACCGGTTGGTCACTTTGGCCCCGCCCCCAGTATTTGCCACCAAGATCCAGAAGAAACTTGTCGATTTCTTCTGGGGCAAGAGGAAACACTGGGTCTCTGCCGCGGTCCTGAGTCTCCCGAAAAGGAGGGCGGCCAGTCGCTGGTGTGCGTCCGCACCCAGGCTGTGACTCTCCGCCTTCGGACCCTGCAGACATACCTGTACGTCGAGCGTCCTCCCAGATGGTGTGCGCTGGCGACGTATTTTTTCCGCCAGTGTCACTGCCTTCAAGACGACACGCAGCTCCCGGTGGAGTCCGTTAGCCGCGCCTCTCTGAGAAAGTTGCCTGTCTTTTACCGAGATCTATTCCGAGTCTGGAACATGGTCGCCTCCAGTCAGGGCGCTCCCCCACCGGCGGAGGAGAGCGCCTCGGCTGTCCGGGCGGCTGACTCCAGGGACAGTCCGGCGGGCGGAGGAGTAGCCAAAACTCCCGGGACGCCCCTCACTGCGGGTGGCGAGGGGGCTCGGGAGTGCGGAGCGAAACCCTCCTCGGGAGCCAGTCCCGCACAACCCGAGCCGCCTCTCGGAAATGCCCTCCGTGCCATTCCAATCGGCGTGGAGGGGTTTCCTGCATGGGCTGCTCCTGCACACTCTTCACTTCCTCGCCCTCGTCAGCCGGCCGGACACGCCCTGGCGGTCCGCGTTGCCATCTGGCGGCGAGGGGAAACCCCGATGGAGGTCTCTCTACGCGGGAGTCTTCCCCCTTTACATCAGGGACCTGGGGTGGAGGGTGCTGCACAGAGCAGTCCCATGCAATAGGCTTTTAAGTAGGTTCACGGACTCCCAGGCCACCTGTACTTTCTGCGGCCTGGACGAGTCCGTGTTCCACGTATATACGGAGTGTGCGAGGTTGCAGCCCCTATTTGAGTATCTGAAGGGGCTGCTCCTCAAATTCTGGCTGCACTTCAGTCCCACGCTCCTGATCTTTGGGCACCCGGTGCGGAGGGGCTTGGGCCGGGAAGAGGATCTCCTCGTCGGTCTGCTCCTGGGCCTGGCCAAGGTGGCAATTCACAGGTCCAGGTTGCGGGCCGTCGGGGGGTCCGTCCTCCCCGTTTGCCTGCCCCTCTTCCGCGGTTACGTTCGCGCCCGGGTGTCCCTGGAGAAGCAGCTTGAGGCCTTCCGCGACCGGTGGGCACCGCAGGGACTGGAGTGCATCGTCGACGCCGAGAATGGCATTTTGAGTTTTTTGTTTATTTATCTGGTTTTAATAAAGTTCTTTTAAAACTGTAAATATGTATGTAAAGGCGGGCCTGAGGAATAAAGGCCCCCTCGACGTGAAAAATATAAAAGGGGCCTGGGGGAAAAAGGCCATCTAAAAAAAAATGGAGTTCTGAGGAAAGGTCACAAAGCTGAAACATTAACTGGGTTCCACTCTCCACAGACGCTGAGTATTTTCAGCATGTTCTATTTTTTTTCAGGTGCAGGCTGAATGAGATGCAGAGTAAAGCAACCCGAAAACAGTACGCCAGGCGTGAGAAGTGTGAATATTTTCAGTGGAAACTCTTAGGAGCTCTGTCCTCCCTGGGGACATCAGTAAAGGATGACAACAGAGCGAGGGGATACGTGCAAATACTGAGCGATCGCCCACGAGCACGAACCAATGTCAACTTTACACTACACTGTCGCAACAGACCACTTTACCCCAAAATCAACAGGGGGGGCGGGGGATGGAAACGACTCCTCATGATAACTGGACAGAAATCCAGCACAAATTCAATAAAGTTGGAAGGTCCTGTGAAGAAAAGAGACCCTACTTTCTAATTATCAGGCAGGGATAGGCAGTCAAACAGCACAGCGGACGGTGAGGGTACACAGGACAGCACCCGTCACTAATGTACCCCAGTGTTACACAGTGACAGACCTGTCCCCACCAGTACTGTACCCTAGTGTTATACAGTGACAGACCCGTCCCCACCAGTACTGTACCTCAGTGTTATACAGTGACAGACCTGTCCCCACCAGTACTGTACCTCAGTGTTATACAGTGACAGACCTGTCCCCACCAGTACTGTACCCTAGTGTTATACAGTGACAGACCTGTCCCCACCAGTACTGTACCCTAGTGTTATACAGTGACAGACCTGTCCCCACCAGTACTGTACCCCAGTGTTATACAGTGACAGACCTGTCCCCACCAGTACTGTACCCCAGTGTTATACAGTGACAGACCCATCCCCACCAGTACTGTACCCTAGTGTTATACAGTGACAGACCCATCCCCACCAGTACTGTATCCCAGTGTTATACAGTGACAGACCTGTAGCCACCAGTACTGTACCCCAGTGTTATACAGTGACAGACCTGTCCCCACCAGTACTGTACCCCAGTGTTATACAGTGACAGACCTGTAGCCACCAGTACTGTACCCTAGTGTTATACAGTGACAGACCTGTCCCCACCAGTACTGTACCCCAGTGTTCTTCAGTGACAGACCTGTCCCCACCAGTACTGTACCCCAGTGTTATACAGTGACAGACCTGTCCCCACCAGTACTGTACCCCAGTGTTATACAGTGACAGACCTGTAGCCACCAGTACTGTACCCTAGTGTTATACAGTGACAGACCTGTCCCCACCAGTACTGTACCCCAGTGTTCTACAGTGACAGACCTGTCCCCACCAGTACTGTACCCCAGTGTTATACAGTGACAGACCTGTCCCCATCAGTACTGTACCCCAGTGTTATACAGTGACAGACCAGTACCCAGCAGTACTGTACCCCAGTGTTCTACAGTGACAGACCTGTCCCCACCAGTACTGTACCCCAGTGTTATACAGTGACAGACCTGTCCCCATCAGTACTGTACCCCAGTGTTATACAGTGACAGACCTGTCCCCACCAGTACTGTACCCCAGTGTTATACAGTGACAGACCTGTCCCCACCAGTACTGTACCCTAGTGTTAGACAGTGACAGACCTGTCCCCACCAGTACTGTACCCTAGTGTTATACAGTGACAGACCTGTCCCCACCAGTACTGTACCCTAGTGTTAGACAGTGACAGACCTGTCCCCACCAGTACTGTACCCTAGTGTTATACAGTGACAGACCTGTCCCCACCAGTACTGTACCCCAGTGTTATACAGTGACAGACCCATCCCCACCAGTACTGTACCCTAGTGTTAGACAGTGACAGACCTGTCCCCACCAGTACTGTACCCTAGTGTTATACAGTGACAGACCTGTCCCCACCAGTACTGTACCCTAGTGTTAGACAGTGACAGACCTGTCCCCACCAGTACTGTACCCTAGTGTTATACAGTGACAGACCTGTCCCCACCAGTACTGTACCCTAGTGTTATACAGTGACAGACCTGTCCCCACCAGTACTGTACCCTAGTGTTATACAGTGACAGACCTGTCCCCACCAGTACTGTACCCTAGTGTTATACAGTGACAGACCTGTCCCCACCAGTACTGTACCCTAGTGTTATACAGTGACAGACCTGTCCCCACCAGTACTGTACCCTAGTGTTAGACAGTGACAGACCTGTCCCCACCAGTACTGTACCCTAGTGTTATACAGTGACAGACCTGTCCCCACCAGTACTGTACCCTAGTGTTATACAGTGACAGACCTGTCCCCACCAGTACTGTACCCCAGTGTTATACAGTGACAGACCTGTCCCCACCAGTACTGTACCCTAGTGTTATACAGTGACAGACCTGTCCCCACCAGTACTGTACCCCAGTGTTATACAGCGACAGACCTGTACCCACCAGTACTGTACCCCAGTGTTCTACAGTGACAGACCTGTCCCCACCAGTACTGTACCCTAGTGTTATACAGTGACAGACCTGTCCCCACCAGTACTGTACCCCAGTGTTATACAGTGACAGACCTGTCCCCACCAGTACTGTACCCCAGTGTTATACAGTGACAGACCTGTCCCCACCAGTACTGTACCCCAGTGTTATACAGTGACAGACCTGTCCCCACCAGTACTGTACCCCAGTGTTATACAGTGACAGACCCGTCCCCACCAGTACTGTACCCTAGTGTTATACAGTGACAGTCCTGTCCCCACCAGTACTGTACCCTAGTGTTATACAGTGACAGACCTGTCCCCACCAGTACTGTACCCCAGTGTTATACAGTGACAGACCTGTCCCCACCAGTACTGTACCCCAGTGTTATACAGTGACAGACCTGTCCCCACCAGTACTGTACCCCAGTGTTATACAGTGACAGACCTGTCCCCACCAGTACTGTACCCCAGTGTTATACAGTGACAGACCTGTCCCCACCAGTACTGTACCCTAGTGTTATACAGTGACAGACCTGTCCCCACCAGTACTGTACCCCAGTGTTATACAGTGACAGACCTGTCCCCACCAGTACTGTACCCCAGTGTTATACAGTGACAGACCTGTCCCCACCAGTACTGTACCCTAGTGTTATACAGTGACAGACCTGTCCCCACCAGTACTGTACCCCAGTGTTATACAGTGACAGACCTGTCCCCACCAGTACTGTACCGCAGTGTTATACAGTGACAGACCTGTCCCCATCAGTACTGTACCCCAGTGTTACACAGTGACAGACCTGTCCCCACCAGTACTGTACCCTAGTGTTATACAGTGACAGACCTGTCCCCACCAGTACTGTACCCTAGTGTTATACAGTGACAGACCTGTCCCCACCAGTACTGTACCCCAGTGTTATACAGTGACAGACCTGTCCCCACCAGTACTGTACCCCAGTGTTATACAGTGACAGACCTGTCCCCACCAGTACTGTACCCTAGTGTTATACAGTGACAGACCTGTCCCCACCAGTACTGTACCCCAGTGTTATACAGTGACAGACCTGTCCCCACCAGTACTGTACCCCCGTGTTATACAGTGACAGACCTGTCCCCACCAGTACTGCACCCCAGTGTTATACAGTGACAGACCTGTCCCCACCAGTACTGTACCCCAGCGTTATACAGTGACAGACCTGCCCCACCAGTACTGTACCACAGTGTTATACAGAGACAGACCTCTCCCCACCAGTACTGTCCCCCAGTGTTATACAGTGACAGACCTGTCCCCACCAGTACTGTACCCCAGTGTTATAGAGTAACAGACCTGTCCCCACCAGTACTGTACCCAAGTGTTACACAGTGACAGACCTGTCCCCACCAGTACGTACCCCAGTGTTCTACAGTGACAGACCTGTCCCCACCAGCACTGTACCCCAGCGTTACACAGTGACAGACCTGCCCCACCAGTACTGTACCACAGTGTTATACAGTGACAGACCTGTCCCCACCAGTACTGTACACCAGTGTTATACAGTGACAGACCTGTCCCTACCAGTCCTGTACCCCAGTGTTATACAGTGACAGACCTGTCCCCACCAGTACTGTACCCCAGTGTGATAGTGACAGACCTGTCCTCACCAGTACTGTACCCCAGTGTTATACAGTGACAGACCTGTCCCCACCAGTACTTTACCCCAGTGTTAGACAGTGACAGACCTGTCCCCACCAGTACTGTATCCCAGTGTTATACAGTGACAGACCTGTCCCCACCAGTACTGTACCCCAGTGTGATAGTGACAGACCTGTCCTCACCAGTACTGTACCCCAGTGTTATACAGTGACAGACCTGTCCCCACCAGTACTTTACCCCAGTGTTAGACAGTGACAGACCTGTCCCCACCAGTACTGTACTCCAGTGTTTTACAGTGACAGACCTGCCCCACCAGTACTGTACCGCAGTGGTATACAGTGACAGACCTGTCCCCACCAGTACTGTTCCCCAGTATTATACAGTGACAGACCTGTCCCCACCAGTACTGTACCCCAGTGTTCTTCAGTGACAGACCTGTCCCCACCAGTACTGTACCCCAGTGTTATACAGTGACAGACCTGTCCCCACCAGTACTGTACCCCAGTGTTACACAGTGACAGACCTGTCCCCACCAGGACTGTACCCCAGTGTTCTACAGTGACAGACCTGTCCTCACCAGTACTGTACCCCAGCGTTATACAGTGACAGACCTGCCCCACCAGTACTGTACCACAGTGTTATACAGTGACAGACCTCTCCCCACCAGTACTGTCCCCCAGTGTTATACAGTGACAGACCTGTCCCCACCAGTACTGTAACCCAGTGTTATACAGTGACAGACCTGTCCCCACCAGTATTGTACCCCAGTGTTATA